>NC_065452.1:15711182-16019790 GCF_917563875.1 Diabrotica virgifera virgifera
ATTTGCAAAATTAAAATCGATTAACTACCACGGCGTCAGACATTTTTTTAAATAAACATTAATTATTGGTGCTACGCGCAGGACAGCGGATAGTTTGCTCTGATTGGACATTCCAATGACCTTTGATAATGATTGATACATTTTAATTTTTATTACATTTCGATATAAAGAAATAAATTTGTTTATTGCAAAATAAAAACACATACTCTATCCTTTGAAATAACACTTTTATTAGCAAAAACTTTCTTTGTTCATATATTTTAACTTAGAGAATAAAAGTTTATTATTTTTAAACATATGCAATTGTTTAAACAATATTTCACAAACAATAATAAAATTAGTTTGATTTTTGTGGAATTAAAATATTAAAATATAACAAAATATAGAGTAAAAAAATAATATATTAGATAAAGATTGGAAGACATTTTGGTGGAAATCAACTTGTGTAAATCGAATACCGCTGTCCTGCGCGTAGCACCAAAAATTAATGTTTACTTAAAAAATTTAATGACGCCGTGGTAATTAATAGATTTTAATTTTGCAAATTTCAAATGAAAGGTACGGTACACTTCTATAAGCAAAAGAAATTTCAACTTGCTATCTGCTTTATTTTCAGTCCTGTAACATTTTGAAAAAATGAATTTTTTTTGCGAAAGCTGGATTGGAAAATTTATTTTGCAAAATCTGTTGAACCGATCTTAATGAAATTTACAGTATTATTTTACTGTATCACAAAGTTTTTTTGGACGGAATATGAAGGTCTTAAGTGTAGCATAAATGGTTGAAAGACGTAAAATGTGAATACTTGTTTTTGTATGGTTTTTTTCGCAATTATTGCTATTTTGCAACAAGAGTGACTATTTTTCAAATTTTTAACCAATTCTATATTGTAGGAAATATAATTACGCACTTTTTATGTCAGTACAACTTTTCTCAGAAATGAATAGTTTTAAAGTTATAACCAAAAAACCAATAAATAAATCGAATTTTTCCTTCATATTTTGACATTTTGATTATTTAAACAATGTTCCGGACCATTTTGAGTGGGAGGATAACTCAAATATTATTAATTTGAGTTATTTTTAAGCAATTTCTGCAAAAAAATTTGAGTCACCTCTCAACGTCCATCTCAAAACAGATGCGCCCTGGACTATTTGCAATTTTTATTTTGTCAGTTATTATTTCTTATGTTTTTAATTAAAAGTCTTAATTTGTTTTTATAATCGTTGTTCTACTAAGTTATTTGTGGGATCTTGGATTAGCTCATGTAATTAGCTCATACAATTTATGTAATAAACCATTCTAAATGGGAATAAGCCACAATTGAACTAAAAAAATGTTTTTATTAACGTTTCGACATCCGATTTGTTTGTGAAATAAACATTTTTTTTTTCTATTTTCTGACAGCAGTACAATGTATTTTGAGTTAAATAAATTAAAAGTACATTCTTCTTTTTGCGTCAATTAATTAATTCAAAAAATATTTTTTTGGTCACCCTGTATAAATAATGATATCAATGTTTATATTACTGAATAGAGAATTGAACACCCTTTCAAATGAGCTGCCACACGACCCCTATTCCCATTCATCGATTACGTCATCACGCCCTGATGGATGACGACACTAGTATGAAAGATATGCGAAAAAATTACAATATAAAAATAAAAGTCGACCAGTTTCGGCAATTTTTAAAATCGAATAACTACTGCCAAATATCGAGGTGGATTCTTTTCTTTGGCCCACCCTCTATTTATACAGGGTGTCCAGAAACTCTACCGACAAACGAAGAGAGGAGATTCCTCAGATAATTTTAAGAGAATTTAACCCAATTCTTTTAGTCCGAAAATGCTTCCTAAGGGAGCTAGAGCTCTTTGAAGATGGCGTCTCGTAATTAGTTTTTCTTAAATACCTCCAGAACGCTTTTAGTTAGAAAAACGAAAATTGGTATACATATTTATCTTCCAGAGATAAATCGATTCCATCCATGGTGACTTTCTAGTACCAGTCATAGGCGTCCGTTTTGGGTGGGGCAACGGTTATTTTATTGCATAACTTTTTTGTCTTTAACTTTTAAGCACTTTTGATACTGGATTATTAAATTGTGAGGTGTTCTAGTACTAAAAGGTACTCTTGCTTTAAGTCGGTAGGACACACCGTTTTCTAGAAAAATCGATTTGAAAATTTTTCGTTTCCTGAATTTGAAAAAATTTAAAAAAAAAAAACGGTGTATTTTACCAACTTTCAGCAACAGTAACTTTTAATACTAGAATACCTCATAATTTAATAATCTAGTGTCAAAAATCCTTAAAAATTAAAGACAAAAAAGGTATGCGATAAAATAACCGTTGACCTACCCAAAACGGACGCATATGACCGGTACTAGAAATTTACAATTAATAAAATCGATTCATCTCTGGAATATAAATAAATGCACCAATTTTCGTTTTTCTAAATAGTTTTTTTTTTTAATTTTTTTTTGATATTCAAACAACGAAAAATTTTCAAATCGAATTAATGTACATGTCACATTTTTAAGGGGTTCAGTTAATTTTGCCGCTTAGTGTATATTACGTTACCGTAAAAACTTTCAGTTAAAACCCAAATTTACTAGGAAAAACTAGTTTAACTATGTGCTTTAGACAATTCTAGTTTTAACTAGTGAAAACTAGAACTCTCAAATATTATCAGTTAATGTTAATTGAAACTAATCATATAGACGGAGAGCTAGAGCCGAAAAATCATCGTCATAAGTAATATGGAGTTTTTCCTGTGAAATGTGTCCATTGTATATTGACAATTATGACCCCTTTCAGGCTGACACCTCAATGTCAAATTCAAATTCAAATGACACCTCAGTGTCAAAAATTCAAATCATTTATCTTTAATAACTCAAAAGTATTGATGTATTTTAATAACATGATATAACAAATTTTACTTAAAATTTGTCCCTCTATCGATTTGTGTGGTTATTTTTAATAAAATAGTTTTCACCCCCGAGAAGGGGTGGTATCCACCCCCAGGGCAAAAGTGCAAGTTGGCACCAAATCAGTTTCGGTTCTTGAGGTATGGCTGCACTAACTTTCCCCTTTCATCCCTTATTGCTACTTCCTGCATCCACTGAGGTGTCAGCCTGAAAGGGGTCATAATTATCAATATACAATAGACACATTTCACATGCCAAACTCCATATTACTTATGACGATGATTTTTCAGTAATTTCCAGATTCAACTAAAACTCGGTAAATAATTTGCTACCCCGGTTGTTTGTAAATAATTTTTCCACCTACCTCTACCGAAAGTATACTTTTCCTGACCTGATTGTAGGGAGCAAAGTCGTACTTTTCCTCCCTAGCGAGGGAAAGTAAAAGTGACGTCATGGTATGTCATTGATGAAATAACTTATTGACGCCCTATATAATATTCTACTATCTATTACGTAAGTATCTATACATTTTAACGTTTATTTATAGAGCACCCTGTATTTTGCAGAATGGTAAAAACAGTAAATTGTTATTTTGATTTAACAATGTTTACATTATTAATTTGACTTATATTTGACAGTTATACTGTACCTACTTGTTAGTTTGAGTGCTCTAATAATTTTTGTCAGTTACATAAATCAATTATTTAAAAATGAAAAAAATTACTTGATATTTGAGGAAGGTGGAAAAATCATATGTATAACATGGAAGTAAAATGCCTTTTCCTCCCTTGTTATACAAATAGCTATCTCTAAAACGTAAAATACTGGACAAGGTAAAACAACTACATAGTTTAAAAATGATTCATTTACTTGAGCACAAAATAAACTAAATCTTAATGCTTGTACAATAGTAAAAACAAAACACCAATAAACTTTTCATTCTTTATTAAACAGTTATTTGGATTTAATAATAAAAATATGGTGTGAAATTATTTGTTTCTAGAGGGCTGGCTATCGTGGTATTAAGGCACAGGCAAAAAAAGAATGTGTGTGTACTTTGTACGCACGTAAGAAGTTATACTTCTACTACATATTACAGTCGACTCGCGTTAATTCAAACCTGCGATAATTCGAACCTCTCTATAATTCAAAGTTATCACGAGTTCCCTACAAAATCTCTTTATATTTCGAAATAAATCAATACATTTTTATGCACTTGGTAATTCGAACGAAAAAAATCATTGCTATATAACAAAACGACGCGTTAATTCTAACTCATCGGCGTCCAGCACTCGACAATTCAAAGTTGCAGAGAGAAAGATGCGGAAAGATTGTAGTAAGTACAGTTTTCTGTACGTTTTCTTTTGTACTTTCTTTTTCTGTACCTACTTAAGAAAATCCGGTTTCTTAAAAGAAGATCAGGAAAATCTTCCAATACTTATGGATTATGAAGAACCAGCAATAGAACCATTAGTCGACATCAGCGGTGTGAGTTTTTCTGACTTTGTTTGAAAAAAAAATATTGAGCACTCAGAGCAGCAGCAATGTGCTTTAAAGCAAACCAGTATAATAGGTCTGGATCCCGCGTATGAAAAAAAAGTTGGTTAATAGCAAGCTGAAAATTTGTTAATAGCTTAAGGGTGTCTAGTCGGATAAACTTTGATATATGGGAACACTGGAATAGGGGCAGTTTTAATTGTGGCTCAGGTTAAAAATTTGTAACGGTCAGAACACGAAAACGGCACATTTATTTTGTCCGACAAAACAGACTTAAACTCTCTGAACAGAGAGTGCAAACCGAACTCTCTCTCATGCAAAAAATAAGACTGCTATTTATCACCTGTCATAATTCCTGTCATTTGACATATTCTACATGTTCCACTCATTTAAACGCCCATTTGGTGATAAATAGCAGTCTGATTTTTGAATGAGAGTTAAATCTCTGTTCGGAGAGTTTAAGTCTGTTCTGTCGGACAACATACATGTGCCGTTTTCGTAGTCTGACCGTTCCAAATTTTTAACCTGTTCCACAATTAAAACTTCCCCTGTTCCAGTGTTCCCATATATCAAAGTTTGTCCGACTAGACACCCTTAAGCTATTAACAAATTTTCAGCTTGCTATTAATCAACTTTTTTTTCATACGCGGGATCCAGACCTATAATACAGTTCTTTCGAAAGATTGATTAATTCACATTATGAATACATACATGTATGTACACGAATGTACCTCTAAACTTTTGTCATCGTTATAGAATAGCAGTTAATAAATAATAATTGATCAACAATTAATAATTCGAAGATTTATTTATTTTCTCTCACAAATTTAGAACCATGTGATATTTCAAACACTCAATAATTCGTAATATTTTAAGAGTCCCTCGAGTTTCGAATTAACGAGAGTCGACTGTATGTGGTTTTTAAGACAATATCAAAAATTTTAAAAAATAAAAGAATAAAACGCACACAAACACATTGAAAAATGCCACAAAGAAAAAATGATTTCTGAACGATAATAATTGTTGGCAAAAATTTTAAATACGCATTTTCTAAAAAAAAAATTATATAACAAATATACTTACAATCATAAAATGCATAAAAAAAATAAAAAAAATAAAAACTTGCATCGGGAATCGAACCCGTGAATTTCGGGGCGCTTTGATTCGTAATCGAAGCCTAGACTCACTCGTCCAATTCCACATTATTTGTCATGTGGAAAAATAGGGTAACTGGACGTTTTACTGTTTGACAGTTGTTTTGAATATAATTAAATTATGTAGTTTAAATTTTGTGGAAGAAAATATTAAAATATAACAAAACAGTAAGAAAACAATATATTAGATAAAGATTGGTAGAACTTTTGTTAGTAATCAAATTAAGTATGTAAATCAAAGCATTACATATCTACTAGATAAATAAATCTACGCCAAAAAATCATAATTTAAAAATAAAAATGGGACCTAATTTGGGATTTCTCTCTAAAATCCCCATTCTTGAGAAAATAAATGTACAGTAGAGCGTCGATTATCCGAACGTCGATCAACCGAACGACCGCTTATTCGAACTATCGACTCCCGCGTCCCGCACTCGAATACCGAGCGCGTTAGTAATTGACGCTTAAAATATCTTCAATTTTCTTCAATATTACATCCAAAAATAATTATGTTGTTGCAAAGACTGCACTTTTTTGTTTAGTTGCTAGTTGTCATTATCAAGATATAAATAAATATGTAGGTATATAAATATGGCTTTTATTCACTTGTGGATAAATATGTATGACTATAAATATGTATCAATATATTGTAGTTCGATTATCCGAACAAATCGGTTTTCCGAACACCTATGTCCCCCAATTAGTTCGGATAATCGACGCTCTACTGTATTTCAACCTAATCCAAATGTATAATTACAATATGATTATAATAAAAACTACTTACCAAATTAGAATGAGTTTTCCTTGTCCAAAATAGTCCAAAAGTCCAAAAATATAGGTATATGAAAACTATTTAAAAAGGCAGTATAACTATTAACTAACTTTTGTTTGTTGTTTCTTTTCACACAAATTTTAAAACGCATCAACCATAAATAATCTAACTACAGCTGTGCCACAGCCGCCATATTGAATAATTTTTGACATGTCATTTGAACATCCAATCAGAACAAAGTTATAATGCGCATGCGTGGGATCATAGGTTTTAACATATAAAAATTCACCCTCATATCGCCGGTAAAGAAGTATAACTTCAAAAACTCTACTTTTCATAAATTGTACGAACGCAAGTCCTTTTGACCACGTTGTTGTGTTAGTGTCTTCCATCCAGGCTGCTAACATTTTCTCGATGTCTTGGTTAGCTCTGTCGACTGAACCTGGACTCTGGCTGTGCCTTGACTTTCCATGAACTAAATTTGGCTTAGGCCAGTATGACATAACCTCATTTATACTGGATTAACGAACTCTCAGCCATTATCGGAATGTAAAATGCATGTTGCGCCAAATATCCGTTAATTGATAAGCAACTTCTTCCGCCCTCTTACTTTGTAATGGTCTCAACAAAACAAATTTTGCTAAATGATCTTGATAAACCATAATAAACTTGTAGCCGTGATCATCTTGTGATTGCATATCGATCAAATCTACCTGACAGGGACTATTCATTTCTGAATTCAATATGTATAGGGTTCGACACAAGACTCCTCTTAGCTTTACTCTTCCGTTGGCAGGTTTCACACATTGATATACAGGGTGTCCCGAAAAGATTGGTCATAAATGATACCACAGATTCTGGAGTCAAAAATAGGTTGATTGAACCTCACTTACCTATATACAAGAGTGCATACAAAAAAAGTTACAGCCCTTTGAAGTTACAAAATGAAAATCAATTTTTTTTCATATATCGAAAACTCTTAGAGATTTTTCATTGAAAATGGACATGTGGCATTCTTATCACAGCAGCATCTTAAATAAAAAAAAGTAAAATTTGTGTACCCCATAATAATTTTATAGGGGTTTTGTTCCCTTAAACCCCCCAAACTTTTGTGTACGTTCCAATTTAATTATTATTGTGGCACTATTAGTTAAACACACTGTTTTTAAAACATTTTTGCCTCTTAGGACTTTTTCGATAAGCCAGTGTTTATCGAGATATTTTGAATATTTATCGAATCCACCAAATATTTGTATATGGTTAAGTACGATTATAGAGACGTGTTAATAATCTGAAAATATATTTATAATTTGCATTTTTAGGTAGGTATATTTTGAAAAAGAAGCCACATCTCGATAAAAGATGACTTATCAAAAAAAGACCAAGAGGCAAAAAAGTTTTAAAAACACTTTGTTTAACTAATGGTACCACAATAATAGTTTAATTGGAACGTACACAAACATTTGGGGGGTTTAAAGGAACAAAGCTCCCATAAAATTTTTATGTAAATATATTAAAAAAGAAGCCTCATCTCGATAAAAACTCGCTTATCGAAAAAATACTAAGAGGCAAAAAAGTTTTAAAAACGTTATGTTTAACTAATGGCACCACAATAATGAATTAATTGGAACGTACACAAAAGTTTGGGGGGGTCTAAGGTATCAAGACCCCCATAATTTTTTTATGAGGTGCACAAATTTCACTATAATTTTGTTTTAAGATGATCCTGTCATAAGAATGATACATGTCCATTTTCAATAAAAAATCTTTAATAGGTAGTTTTCGATATATTGAAAAAAATCGATTTTCATTTTGTAACTTCAAGGGGCTGTATGACTCCAGAATGTGTGGTATAATTTATGACCAATCTTTTCGGGACACCCTGTATAAGAGTATTGATCATACCAATTATTGTTATATTTGCTTATTTTCTGGCGGTTTCAGTCTTCAACCTATCCCGACCTCCATGACCAATAGCAACGTAGGCTGCTTCAATTAATGTGAAAAATGTCTTTAGCAGGTATTTGAGCCCATCAGAATCAAAACCTGCTAAATCCTAAATTTTTCGTTATCTCTTTTTTAACACAGTTTCAAAGTTTCAAGTATCTATTAATCTACAGGCAGAACGTTTCGGCTAAAAACCTTCTAAATCCTCTTCAAAATACCACTGAAATGTTAACGTAGAATCAAACCCTGCTATGTCCATAGTTTTATGAACAATAAAATACTTGTTTTTCTAGTATATTTTGTATGTTTTCCTATCAAAATGCTTCAATACCTACTTTTAGAGCATTAATTGCGCCTAAAAGCAGTTGAAAATGAGCAGTATTATGTGGACTTAGAATCAAAATCTTCTAAATCCAAACTAAAAGTACAAATTTTTTAAGATGTAAGGGACATGCAGAAAATGACTCTATACCAAATTAGTGTGCCATTTTATGACATTTATTGAGGTCACTTTGATTAAGAAATGCATATACTTTTTGGGAAATTTACATTTTTAATGTTTTTTTAGTCTCCCGAAAAATTAAAAAAAATGGATCTAGCAGGTTTTGATTTTACAGGCCTCATTTGATGGGTTCAATTCTAGAAACCAACTTTTGTTTATTTCGCCAACTTCAACAATTCTAAATCGTTTTAGTCTTTGATTTTGTAACGGTGTTTTCTTGGCAGACAATTCTGCAACTTGTACTTCGGCCACTAATTTATTATACATACGACATACCAAATTCTTCACTCGTTGCAACAACCTTATCTAAAATTCTTTGTAGATCTGTAATAGTTTCTGCTATTAGTATTGTGTCATCAGCGTATCTAATTTCACATATGGGCAGGCCATTTATTTTTATGCCTGCTACTTCATCTTCTAATGCTTTTTTGAATATTTCTTCTGAGTATGCATGAAACAGTGATGGCGACAAGACACAGCCCTGTCTAACGCCTCTTTTGATTTTTATTTTATTGGTGTTTAAATTATTTATTCTTATGATAGCTTCTTGTTTATAATGCATAATGTTTTCACGGGTATTCACTAGTAATTGTAAGTAATCAATATTGTAATCACTAGTAAGCAGTCAAATGTAGTTTTGACTAGTTAAAACTAGAATTATTGTCTAAAGCGCATATTTAAAACTAGTTTTTCCTAGTAAATTCGGGTTTTAACTGAAATCGGGTTTTAACGGTAACGTATAATAAATACTAAAATAAGTACTTAAAAGAAACTCTACGGTTAACATTTCTACTACATCAAAATTATTTTATGGCCAAAATGGGTCTTTGGCTTGGCCACCGTGAACTGACTTTCTACTCCTGTCTATTCCCATAAATCACTACGTTTATAGCACTCCCTCGATTTTTTCTCAATTAGATCAGGAGAATATACATTTAAAGTACAAGTCCAAGCTGAACGTAGGGGAGTAGAAAACGAGATATTTTCTCTTACAAGACACTCCCTCATAGATGGGGATAGTCACCCCGAATTAAATTGTATAGTATTGTTTTGATCCCATAAAATATATACCTGACGGAAAAAAATGGATAATAATTTCCTCAGTCTGGACTTCCTCGTAAAAAGTTATGTACTTAATCTTTACTCGATTTGTTTTTCACTTATTGGTTCGAATATATTGAATCGTTAGTAAAGTGACTGTTGAAAATAAATGAATCGGTGAGTGAAAGAATAGCACATGTCCAAAACTGTCATTTTAAGAAAATAAAAAAACATTTAAACAAAAATCTAGTGGTTTTTTGATATTTTCATACAACATTGTAAAGTTGTAAAAATTTATCGTGTACATATACTGTTCTTTCACTCATTCACAAAAAAAACACAATTCTAAAACAACATTTAGTGGTTTTGTAAAACAACATATCTTATAAACAATAAGTAAAGTAATTTTTTGTCAAGCTGTAACGATTAATATCTTTTTGGATGCTAACTAGAAGGTGATTTTCACGATTTTTTTACCAACCAAAAAAAGGTACCAACATTATTTTGATCGAAATTTTTTTACTTTTGATATTAGAAACTTAAAAAAAACAATAGACTATTAAAACAGTAAATTAATATTAATCCTATTATTTTTCATACTGGCATGACTGATCACGATCACTTTACGCCAGGCGTTTTTATAAATAATAAAACTCAAAAATGTTCTACATCCAAATCTCCAGTCATATTAAAAACCTTAATATCGGAAAACTAACACAGCTTTTAAAAAATGAACATTGGAATGAAATTTATATCAACAAAATAGATTCTCAAATTGCATAAGATACATTTATAAATAAGTTAAATAATTACATGCAAACCTCTAGGGAGATAAAACGCTTAAATAAAAAACATAAAAAAAAACCTTGGATAACGGTGGGCTTGATATCTTTTATCAAACGACGAGATTTTTTTAAAAAGAAATTAGTGTCTATATGAAATAGGATCTTGTTATTCTTACCACTATTGTCTATATTTAGAATTTAATTTCAATTTTTAAGAATTACCTACCTATATAAAAGGACAGGCTGAATGATGACGGTTCTATAAACACGAGTATCGAGCCTATTGTATTGGGCTTATTTTTATGACCCAGTATAAAACTTGCAATGCATATTTGCAACTTTGTAGTTTACCTACCTACATCTTATTCATGAATCTTGCTAATATAAAAAATATAAGTCTTTGAGTTATCACGTGTAGGCAGGGCCTGACGGTTAGCATTTACAGGTGTTGAACTATGGGCTTTGGAAAGCAGGTAAAACTAGTAAGGAACCTTACAACAGAATTGTACACTGTATTTCAATAATAAATTTTGTTTTCAAATTTTTTGAGGAATAGGAATTTTTCATTTTTATTTACACAAAAATTAAAATCTATTAAGCAGTTACATTTCCTATGTGTGTACTTGTGTAGTTCAAAATGTCCCCATCAAATTAGAAACAAAAGAAGCAAAAAGCGCGTTAAAGGGGCCTCTGCGGGGCCCGGGCCATGGTTCCGCGAACCATGCTCAGTACGCCACTGCTTCGTGTCCGCAGATTTGCCCCAAACGAGACACGCATATTTAGCAGTTGAGAAACACAGTTTCTGTGCCGTTGTTCTTAAGACGCCAGGACATGTACCCCATTTACTTCTCGTTAGATTTCTGAGTATGCTGTTCCTAGTTGTTACTTTCTCTCTCGTTTTTATGGAATGTTGTCTGTAGGTGATGGACCGGCCCAGAGTTACTCCAAGATATATAGGTTGGTCTGCCTATTCTAAAATATTACCATTCCACGCAATTTGGAGTTGTCCCCTTTGCTGATAATTTACAGGATAAATAATTACCTTTATTAAAGATATGTATTATTATTTTGGTACACATTAATAATTTTTATAAATATCCTAACTAGTAAAGTGCTGCGGATTTATTTAAAGCTAAACTAGTTTATCCTGATATAAATACACACACTTCAGGCCAAACTAGTTTATCCTGAAGTGTATGTTTTTATATCAGGATAAACTAGTTTAGCCTAGTCTAAACCAATTTGATCTAGTCGAAAGTACATGATTGATTACAGATTGGTTGCTGATTTAAACGTAAGTTTAGAGTTTAGAAGACACTATTAAGAGTTGTAAGATTTTTAAGTATTTAAGGTAAATGATAAACCGAGATGGCACTTGTATGAAAGATATAGAAATGAAAATAGTATGGGGAAAACAAGCCACGAAAGTACTCCATGGTGTGATATGGAAGAACACTCCTCTCCTAACTAAAGAAAACAAAAAAAGATTTTTCACGGCATAGTGCTGAATATTACCCTACAAGAGCGGAAGAATGACCAGTGACAACAATAATACGAAATAAAATACGAACAGTTGAATAATTGGAGTTTATGAGAAGGTGTCTACAAATTACCAGGTGGGATATAATAAGAACAGCGGAAATATGAAACAGAATAGAAGTAGAATGCTCAATTACAAAAAAGTTGTGGTAGTAAAAGTATAGCCCTGAAATGGTACGGGCATGTACAAAGAATGCCGGAGTACAGGTGGCCGAAAAGATTACTGGACTGGGACCCGTGGGGAGGAAGACCTGCTGTGAGATGGAAAACTCACATAGGAAATGCTATGATAGATAGAGACCTCAGAGATGACGACTGGGAGAATAGAGTGCTATGGAAGACGAAAACGGCAAACTCATAATGGGAAAAAGCCAATAAATTGAATAAAATACTTTGTTCTTGGAAAAATAATTATTTTTATTAAAATTATAATTATTCGTAACAAACAATACTATTGAGTTATATTTGCGGTCGGACGGACAGACAGCCTAGGTAAAATTTCTCACTTTTAGTATTATCCTTGGATTATAAGCTTTCATTTGACACCTCATTTGTCATTCTACCTGGTCTAATGACGGAGGAGTTGAGTTCACGGACAGACAGACGGACGGACAGACGGACGTGGATAATTCAACTTTTTCACATTTTTTCAAAATTGGTGAAAACAATATTAATTCGTACTCGATTTTATTCGTAAGTGTATCTTTTCTTTTAATTTTTGGAGAAAACCTAATCCTTTTATTTATTATTTTTTATATTATTTAATTATACAAGAATGTATTGATTTATAGCATGTATCAATATCTTCGTTCGATGTATCATATATGATACAATATATCGATGTATAATTTTTTTGCCATCCCTGTTGGGACGCGATTTGGGAGTTCCCCTCATGTAAAAGTCCTTAAATGTTCGCTAAATTACTTTCGACTCGGCTAAATTGGTTTACACTAGGCCGTACTAGTTTATCCTGAAGTGTGAGTCTTTATTATATCAGGATAAACTAGTTTGGCCTAGGCGCGATAGGACAAACTAGTTTGGCCTAAACTTTGGCCTAAGCCAAACTAGTTTGTCCTGAAATCGGGTTTGGCCGGTAACATATACATATATTCGTTATTTGTTGTTATGGTAAATTCTTTTACCTCTATACACAACAATTATTTATGTGTGTAGAGATAATTAATAATCTAAAAATTACTGAGTAGGTAACATTAGTTTTGATGTTAGAATATTTCAAAATCATAATTATTAAACACATGGTTTTGGGTAAAAATTTATTAAAAAAAATTATTAACATCACATTCCTTTCTTTTTGTAATCCATTTTTGACATAAAATATTTTATTAATTGAGATGAAAATTCTTTCCAGTTATCATTGAAAAATAAAAAATAGTCTCCTGTTGAATATATTAGCCTGTTTGTCAAGTGAGTTGTTCAAATTTTATATTTTAAAACAGGAATTTCGATGTTAATATTTCGGATTTATTATTTTACAGTAGAAACATTTCATTTTTATTTAAAGGCACTTGATAAATTATTTTGAAAAATAATAAATGATGAGAACTGAAAATAATGAATATTTATAGTAGTAGTATATAAATAAATGAATATGTAAATATAAATAAGTAAATAAATAGTTTTAACTAAATCCGCAGCACTTTACTAGTAGGATATTTATAAAAATTATTAATGTATACCAAAATAATAATACATATCGTTAATAAAGGTAATTATTGATCCTGTAAAGTATCAGCAAAGGGACAACTCCAAATTGCGTAGAATGGTAATATATTAGAATAGACAGACCAACAACCTATATATTTTGGAGTAACTCTGGACCGGTCCATCACCTACAGACAACATTCAACATTCCATAAAAACGAGAGAGAAAGTAACAACTAGGAACAGCAATAACAGCATACTCAGAAAGCTAACGAGAAGTAAATGGGGTACATGCCCTGGCGTCTTAAGAACAACGGCACAGAAACTGTGTTTCTCAACTGCTAAATATGCGTGTCTCGTGGCAAATCTGCCCACACGAAGCAGTGGCGTACTGGGCATGGTTCGCGGAACCCGCGGAACCATGGCCCGGGCCCCGCAGAGGCCCCCTTTAACGCGCTTTTTGCTTCTTTTGTTTCTAATTTGATGGGGACATTTTGAACTACACAAGTACACACATAGGAAATGTAACTGCTTAATAGATTTTAATTTTTGTGTAGGTACTTATAAATAAAAACGAAGAATTCCTATTCCTCAAAAAATTTGAAAACAAAATTTATTAAAATATAGTGTACAATACTGTTGTAAGGTTCCTTACTAGTTTTACCTGCTTTCCAAAGCCCATATTTCAACACCTGTAAATGCTAACCGCCAGGGCCTGCCTACACGTGATAACTCGAAAGAGTTATATTTTCATATTAGCAAGATTCATGAATAAGATGTAGGTAGGTAAACTACAAAGTTGCAAATATGCATTGCAAGTTTTATACTGGGTCATAAAAATAAGCCCAATACAATAGGCTCGATACTCGTGTTTATAGAACCGTCATCATTCAGCCTGTCCTTTTATATAGGTAGGTAATTCTTAAAAATTGAAATTAAATTCTAAATATAGACAATAGTGGTAAGAATAACAAGATCCTATTTCATATAGACACTAATTTCTTTTTAAAAAAATCTCGTCGTTTGATAAAAGATATCAAGCCCACCGTTATCCAAGGTTTTTTTTGATGTTTTTTTATTTAACCGTTTTATCTCCCTAGAGGTTTGTATGTAATTATTTAACTTATTTATAAATGTATCATATACAATTTGAGAATCTATTTTGTTGACATAAATTTCATTCCAATGCTCATTTTTTAAAAGCTGTGTTAGTTTTCCGATATTAAGGTTTTTAATATGACTGGAGATTTGGATGTAGAAAATTTTTGAGTTTTATTATTTATAAAAACGGCTGGCGTAAAGTGATCGTGATCAGTCATGTCAGTATGAAAAATAATAGGATTAATATTAATTTACTGTTTTAATAGTCTATTTTTTTTTAAGTTTCTAACATCAAAAGTAAATAAATTTCGATGAAAATAATGTTGGTACCTTTTTTTTGATTGGTAAAAAAATCGTGAAAATCACCTTCTAGTTAGCATCCAAAAAGATATTAATCGTTACCGCTTGACAAAAAATTACTGTACTTATTGTTTATAAGATATGTAAGATTCGTTGGTTCAAAGTGCTTATTTTTGAAAGGACTGTAGTCAAATGGCCTTAAACGAGTCACTATCACGAGTGTATGAAAATTTTGAACAGACATGTCTTATAACCAATTTTGGTCTTCAGGAAAACAAAAAGTCCAAAATATTCACAATAGAAAAACCTATATTTTTTATACTAGTTGAGATTTTTGGTATCATCAGTAATTAGTAAGTTATTTTGAAAAAAAATTTTCAAAATTATAATTTTTTTAAATTTTAAACCAAGTTGTTTTCAAAAATGAGCACTTTGAAGCGGTAAAACTTACAGATCATATTATAAGCAATGCATAAGTCAAGTAACTTGTGAAGCGGTAACGATTTATTTCATTTGGGATGCTAATTAAGGTGTGATTTTTACGATTTTTTTACCAAAAAAAAGTATCCAACTTTATTTTGAGCGTTACATAGTTAATATTGAATATTGATGCTAGAAACTAAAAAATAACAAAAATATAGCTTTTTTAAAAACTTTAAAAAGTTGTGATAACTTTTTCTCGAAAAGTGCTTCATTTTTGGTTATTTCACGTTGAAATATTCGATTTGGAATTTGACGAATAAGAACCTACATTTCATGACCTACTGGGTTTAAAGACTTCGTATATACATACACCATATTTTTCACTTTTTTATAAGCTATATTTTTACTAAGTATATTTTTTTCGATAACATACTTACTTTTTGAGGTATTGGCGAGAAACCGTCTCAAAACGTGTTTTTTTTTTGAAAGATGAGCATATTCACTCACAAATAACTCGAAAAGTATTGACTTAGTAAGAAACTCTATAGAACTTAAAGGTTGCTTAGAATTAGTCAGTTCATCCAATTCCGGACTTATCTTGAACGTATGTTTTTCAACCGAGAAGGGGTGAAACACCCCTAGGGCAGAAGCGCACATCGCCACAATAGGTATCACTTTTTTTGTTTGACATGTTAGCTATGTGTATGCCAAATTTCATCTCAATCCGAACAGTTCTTTAAAATTAACAGCAAAAACCGTGAGTAAATGGACTATAAATTAGCTTGAGTTTTTATGATGTATTTTATGATCTAATTTATGATATAATGATTTTATGATGATTTATATTTAATGTTTTGAGCGGGGGCCCGCATTCCAACTGGAACAAGGGCCCGCTGATCTATCAGTACGCTACTGACACGAAGCAAGTTGATACTGCGCTAAATGAGACATGCAAGATAGTGACGGGCTGCATGAAACCAACGCCACTCTCAAATCTATATGTACAGGGTGTCCCTGAAAATAGTGCGTTCCTTAAAGGATAGATAGAAGGCACAATGTAGAGCAAAAAGGTCTTATAACATTTTTTTCTAAATTCAGCCGTTTGGCCAAAAAACGAAAATACATTTTGATATGCAAATTGAAGTCTGGCAACACCGTTGACACAATTAAAAATAGTAGGTTTGTAGGTCGTTTGTATCTGGTAGGGAGTAAAGCAAAAATGTAAATATCAACCAAATGGCTAGTGTTTACATTTTTTCACCCCTTGGTTTGTTTGATGTTATTGACTGTTATTGTTTGTTTAAGAACAGGTATTTCTTAACAATGAGGAATTTGTAAAGGATACAGAAAGAGTAGAGGGTGCAATATTTTATGAATTACCCAGAACACCAAATGTAGAGGCCTATAAAATTTTTGCAAAATGTCTTGCCGGTACTTCTTGAAGATGTGCCTTCGCAAACACGACGCGACGTCAAATGTGGTTTCTTCACGACGCGACGGAGCCCCAGCACATTTTACCAAAGCTGTGAAAAATCTTCTGGATACTACTTATCCTCGTCGTGGAATTGGTATGAATGTACTCATTCTGTGGCCACCGTGAGTCCCGAATTCAATCTATTGGATTTTTATTTTTGGGGACATTTGAAATCGTTAGTGTATGATAACCGACATAAAATCCAAACAGAAGCTGAATTACAGAAACGCATTTTTGGTGCTGCAGAAACTATCCGACATAATTTAGTTAACTATGGCATTACTAACAACCGGATTCGTCGTATCGATGCATGGTAGAGCTCACTTTGAACGTTTAAGTATTATAAAAATTATTGTCAATTAAGCACAAACATTCAATTTAATTTTTAAACCACAAGTAAACAAATTACTGATAGACGGAGCATAATGTACAAAACTAAATTAGAATCATTAAACGTTGTCTGTTGTATTTAATTTCCACTGTAAACTATGTAATTCAGTTAAAACCCTTGCATTCAACAACTTTAAAGCATAATAAATACATAATACTATTAGTTTAGTTAAAAGATAAAGTGTTTTTTATTGTAAATGATTGACATTTTATCAATTCGTTTAAAATTATTCCATATTTCAATAGATTTTAGAAAAACATTAGATACAAATTATTTTTCCACTAAGAGCATTAATTACATTTTAGGAATTAAACCATAGTTACTTATATACTTGGTAAAAGTTATAATTTATGTAAAATTTCGAGACTTATAGTCCAGGGCTCATCTGTTTTGAGATGGACGTTGAGAGGTGACTCACATTTTTTTGCAGATATTGCTTAAAAATAACTCAGATAATAATATTTGAGTTATCCTCCCACTCAAAATGGTCCGGAACATTGTTTAAATAATCAAAACGTCAAAATATGAAGGAAAAATTCGATTTTTTTATTGGTTTTTTGAGTATAACTTTAAAACTGTTCATTTCTAAGAAAAGTTGTATTGATATAAAAGTTGCGTAATTAAATTGACTATAATATAGGATTGGTTAAAAATTTAAAAAATAGTCACCCTTGTTGCAAAATAGCAATAATTGCGAAAAAAACCATACAAAAACAAGTATTCGCATTTTACATTTTTCAACCATTTATGCTACACTTAGGACCTTGATATTTTACCCAGAAAAACTTTATGATATAGTAAAACAACACTGTAAATTTCCTTAAGATCGGTTTAATAGATTTTTCAAAATAAATTTTGAAATCCAGCTTTCGCAAAAAAAAATTCATTTTTTAAAAATGTTGCAGGACTGAAAATAAAGCAGATAAAAAGTTGATTTTTTTTTTGCTTATAGAAGTTTACTGTACCTTTCATTTGCAATTTGCAAAATTAAAATCGAATAATTACCACGGCGTCAGGAAATTTTTTAAATAAACATTAATTTTTGGTGCTGCGTGCAGGACAGCGGTGTTCGATTCACACCAGTTGATTTCCATCAAAATTTCTTCTAATCTTTATTTAATATATTATTTTCTTACTCTATATTTTGTTGTATTTTAATATTTTAATTCCACAAAAATCAAACTAATTTTATTATTGTTTGTGAAATATTGTTTAAACAATTGCATATGTTTAAAAATAATAAACCTTTATTCTCTAAGTTAAATTTATTATTATTTATGTATTATTTTCTTACTCTATATTTTGTTGTATTTTAATATTTTAATTCCACAAAAATCAAACTAATTTTATTATTGTTTGTGAAATATTGTTTAAACAATTGCATATGGTTAAAAATAATAAACCTTTATTCTCTAAGTTAAAATATATGAACAAAGGAAGTTTTTGCTAAAAAAAGTGTTATTTCAAAGGGTAGAGTATGTGTTTTTATTTTGCAATAAACAAATTTATTCATTTATATCGAAATGTAATAAAAATTAAAATGTATCAATCATTATCAAAGGTCATTGAAATGCCCAATTAGAGCAAACTATCCGCTGTCCTGCACGTAGCACCAATAATTAATGTTTATTTAGAAAAATTCCTGACGCCGTGGCAGTTAATCGATTTTAATTTTGCAAATTGCAAATAAAAGGTACAGTACACTTCTATACGCAAAGGAAAGTTTAACTTGCTATCTGCTTTATTTTCAGTCCTGTAACAATTAAAAAACACGAATTTTTTTTGCGAATGCTGGATTGCAAAATTTATTTTGCAAAATCTATTGAACAGATCTTAATGAAATTTACAGTATTGTTTTACTGTATCATAAAGTTTTTCTGGGTGAAATATGACGGTTCTAAGTGTAGCATAAATGGTTGAAAAAACGTAAAATGCGAATACTTGTTTTTGTATAGTTTTTTCGCAATTATTGCTATTTTGCAACAAGGGTGACTATTTTTTAAATTTTTAACCAGTTCTGTATTGTAGGAAATTTAATTATGCAACTTTTATGTCAGTACAACTTTTCTCGGAAATGAATACTTTTAAAGTTATAATCAAAAAACGAAGAAAAAAATCGAATTTTTCCTTCATTTTTTGACATTTTGATTATTTAAACAATGTTCCGGACCTTTTTGAGAGGGAGGATAACTCAAATATTATTATTTGAGTTATTTTCAAGCAATTTCTGCAAAAAAATTTGAGTCACCTCTCAACGTCCAAATGTACTAATATTTTTACAGATCCGCCCTGGTCTATAATCCAAAACCCTAATTCAGATATTAATAGCAAAAATGCCACATTATTAAAGCAAGAAATAATTATTTTGCAGGTAGGTACCTACATCTAGGTCATCAACCCTAAAAATCACACCTCAAAAATAGTAAATAAACAAGGGGTTCCATTAGATGAAATTTCTACAATCACAGGTTCTCCTACGCAATGTTGCCAGGTCATTAAAATTTATGAAAATAAAAATTCACTCGTATGGATAACAATGTAATTTTTTTTTTTTGGAAACGGTTAACTTTAGGAAAACAATGTTGTAGGACTTTTTTTTTCTAAATTGTGGATTATATCCACACCTTAAAGGAACGCACTATTTTCGGGGACACCCTGTATAAAGCAGCGGGTTTTGTAGAACCCTCAACACGTAGAGGCGTTGCAGAGCACATAGAGAAAATTAAAGAGATCGCGGACGAGCGGCATGTCCTATAGAAAGCTCGAACACCACGAAAGCGACTAAAATTCAGGAAAAGCTTCCTTGGAACAGTGCAGGATGAACCGTTTTAGTATTTTCATCTTCCCCAGGTTCAATGGACCAACCAATCTCTAGACTTTAAAACGTGGAAAAGTATGAATAGGATAAGAACGGGGGTCGCTCCAGGAAAATTAAACATGGTAAAATGATGAGGGAAAACGGACCAAGATGATGTGAACTGTGATTGTGGAGAAATACAGAATATGGAACATCTTACATGCAGAAACTGTTCCCATCGGTGTATCCTCGAAGATTTGTGGCTCGCCAACAAAGATGGAACCGACGCGACGCCGCACAGTGTTCAAAATTGGTCAAAACGTGATCGAAACTTTTGTTTAAACTGTAAAAGTGATCCGGCTGAAAACTTGGAATATTTGAGGTATCATACCGTATAACGAGTATATTATAACAGGGGTCATTTTTTTTAGTTTTCATCCCTTCAATACGGGGTGAATTACTTAAAAAATATCGTTATACAGGGTGTTTCATTAAGAATGTCCAATTTGATTTGTAGATTCTAGACCTCAAAATATTAGGATTTAACCCAAATCACTTAAATAAAATGTGGCTCGTTACAGAGTTACAGGGTGTTTTATTTAAACATTTAAAAAATATTTTTGCTCATTGGTTTAAAACTATTTGACGTATCCTTTTCATACTTGGCAAAAAGTGTGAGTACTGTACAACAATCGTTTCTGGCTATTACCAGAGGCGTACGACAGGGGACAGTGAATGGTTGAGCCTTCCCAAATTCTACGCTACTGGCGGAAATGCCATTTTAGCACAATTTTTCGATTCTACAATACTATCTATGCAAATAACATACACTTCATTCGCAACGATAAAGTCATCAGTTTTCGAGATATTTGAAGTTAAACTTGTAACGGCACAGAAATTTAATTAATGTATTGTGCCGCTTAATTTTAAACTTCAAATATCTCTATTACCAATGATTTTATCGTTAAGACTGAAGAGTATAGTATTCATTATTAATGATAAAATCATAAGTTTTCGAGATATTTTATAATTAAGCGACACAATACATTATTCAAAATATCTGTGCCGTTACTTGTTTAAGTTCAAATATCTCGAAAACGAATAATGTTATCGTTAGGTGTGAGGAGTATGTTATTTACATAGCGAGTATTGGAGAATCGAAAAATTGCGCTAAAATGGAAATTCCGCCAGTGGAGTAGGAATTGGAAAGGGTCAACCCCTCACTGTCCCCTATCTCGTACGCCTCTGGTACTAACTAGAAACGGATATTTAACATAATTTCATAGGGTGTATAGTACCTACACTGTCTGTCAAGTATGAGAAGGATACGTAGAAAGGTGTTAAAATACTGAGCATAGTTTTTAAATTTTTAAATAACACACTCTGTAACTCTGTAAGGAGCCATATTTTATTTAAGTGATTTTGGTTAAATCTCAATATTTCGAGGTCTAGAATCTACAACTCAGACATTGGACATTCTTAATGAAACACCCTGTATATATATTTTTTTAACAGTGTTATGAGTGGTAAGAAATACTCAATACTTTTAGAAAAAAAAACACAGTATTATTGGTACACCCGGTATACAATGACATCTTACCCGTCTAGCAACAATATTATTACGGAGATATTGTTAAAGAATAAGGCTATAACATATTAAATAACTTAAATCAGACAAGAGGTTTTAGGAAATTCGAGACATCAAAAATATCCCACTTTACAGTTGGTGCGTTAATTTTGCTGCTTAGTGTATTAATATACACGGATTATGCGACAGATTATGACGGAAGCTCGAAACAAATGAGAAGCGTTGAAAAACCCTATAACGTATCTGCCCGTAGAGCTAACAATTTTTGATGAATTCGCGCACATTTATATTTACCCCAAATCCCAACATTTTTCCCAAGCGCGCCTAAAGAAATATAACTTCAATAAATTGTTAATATAGCTATTTATAAAACTAATGTACAATATATTCTCTATTAAGCCAAAACACTACTTCATCAAAACTAAAATCTCTTCGCAACCACAACAAATATCATGTGTTTGACATACATACATGTAAAATGTAAACAATACGTACGAATGCAATTATTTCAGACTAAACGCGCGCAGCGCTCGATGCAATGCGCCATGTACTCAGTTGCGCAGTTTGTGTTATATATTTTTTTATTCCTTACATTGTAATCTTTCATCTAGTGAAGGATTTAACGTGGCACAAGATGGCACAATTAACGTAATACGCTGTCAAATATTAATTTTATCAAAAATTGTATAGGTTTTTAGACAGCCGATTATATCAAACTTATAATCACCTTTCCGTGAAGCTAACTATATCATTTTAATCTTTAAAGTATGTATTTTTATCTCCAATAATTACTTTTACATTAGCTATCCACATAAATGAAGTAATAATCAAAGTAAAAGGCATATTCTGAGGATTTAAATTTGATGTATAAAATTATATTGAATTTTGTACTTTTGATCATTAATACATCTGGCCCTAACAAACTTAAAAAATCAATTTTTGCTGAAAAGTTGCATCATGAGTAGTACAAACAAACCCCTTAATTTCGGCATTCTCAGATTTATTTTTTTTTTGGACTTTCGATCACGTTTCCTTCAATTTTGAACACTGTGCCCAGACGCTTGGGCTGAAATTCTATGAATGACATGTCCGGACACGATAAAGTAAAGTAAGCAAAGTGACAGCGACCAAGGATCTTTCAATATAGGCCTCCCCTTTTTTTTTTCGTGTATTGAGATATTCGAATCTATATTAATACATAGTCTTAAAGTGGGAAATACACCATTTAATTCGGTTGAACAATGTGGATGATTCAACCAAAATGTGCCATGTATTTTGCAATTCAATAAAAGCGTTCAACAAAATTGAACGTTGAAAAAAGTTGAGGCAATTTCTACTTTCGTTCAACTTCGTTGAACAACTGGGATAATTCATCCACATTGACACGTCTAATGATGTTGTGTTCTGGTGTATAATAAAAAATATATTTTTGTTGCAGGTAAGCGGAAAACCAAGTGACGAATTCGTAAGTTTACCTTTGAAACTTTTATAATATGTGCTTACTTCCTTTTACATGCTAAGGTATTCGCTAACTGCACCGTAGATAATACTTAAAAACAACATTCTTACTATAATAGGATATTATCGTAGGTGTATATTTGTATATTGTACGTCTATAAAGTATGTGGAAGTTTATTTTTTTATTTAATTACGTTAAAACGTGTCTGTGGGGATTTTATGCGGATTATAGTCATATTTTTCTTGTAAATTGTAAATAAAGTAAAATTGGCACTGAACCTTTCCACACTGTCATCTGAAATGGTATATTTTGTGTAATGTTATACACTGAAACTCCGAATTCGGACTTTACTCATTTCGCGATGTGTACAACGTGAATTACCCACGTCGCGGAGTGAGCATTTTATTGGGACATTGGCCGAAGCGAAATACCCAGAACGCGTTGTGGGGAAACGAAAGTATTTAATTGTCGAAATAAACACGTTCACCGGCAAATCACAAAATAAACACGATTGAGCAAATCCATAGTACCCATAACCCGACGTGGGTAATCTATTTTACCCACGTCGGGTTGTGGGTATTTCTACGCAAACGTCGAAAAATGGATTATTAGATTCCCCTTTGACAGCCGACGTCGCATAAAAATAACTACTGAGTAAGAACTAGAAGGAGAGTTCTCTAATTATGTATTTTTTATGGGAAATAAGCCACAATTTTACTAAAAAATGACTTTATTAACGTTTCGAAGCCCAAATCGGGTTTCGTTGTCAAAATACAAAATACTATTAAAATAAAACAAACATGTTGTTGCTAAGTAAAAAAATTCTTCTAATAATTTATTTAATCTGACTCATTTATATTGGTAATTCAGACGTACATTATACATTTTAAAGTAGAAGACTTTAAAATGATATCGCCAATATTTATGAGTTGCGTTCCTGGGACGACTTTACTAAAAGATAGTTCATTCGATTACATGAAATCAATCCCAACTCAAGAATATCCGTCGCAAAAAAATCATAGCATGTGATCTGTCTTTAAAAAGACAACCAAATGCAACGATGACAGTAAAATTCTCGCGTTAGAGATTCCATAGTAAATCACGAGGGAAAACCAGGAAAAAACCTCGTGATACTATCCCGACGTCGTAAGTATTTGGTCTTACATTTAATCTACCTTCAAAAAACTAATACCAAATTCTGACTTTAATATGTTTAAATTATAAATAATATTAATATTACATAGATATACAATAAGTAATACTAAAATATAAAATTTGTACTAACTCGATATGTTATTGACTTACTAATCGTGGTATTTTCTTTCTATTGACTTCCTCTTTCAGTATGGGTAACCACATCCTACTGCATTCTACCGAGGAATTTGCGACACAATTGGTTTCATTTAGCATAATTAGAGCCGCTTCTTTGATTTTTCTCTTTTTACTATCTGATTCTTTCAGGACTATACTTGAATCTCTCCACTGAACTCTATGTTCATTATCCCATGCGTGTTGACATATCTGAGATCTATCAAATTCTCTGTTTTTAATATAAGACTGATGTTCACTTATTCTAACGTTTAATGGTCTTGATGTTTCACCTAAATAAAATTGTTCGCATTCACAAGGTATTCTATAAATGCAATTCTTTGTTCTTTCTTGTTCATTGTTAGGTTTAGTTTTAGATAGAATAGATCTCAATGTGTTTGTTGTTTTGAATGTTGTTGAAATGTTGAATTTATTTCCTATCGTTTTAAGTTTCTCGGATAGTCCTTTTATATATGGTATTGTTATTTTCCTCGTATTATTTCTTGTGAATGTTGTAGGATCCCGTTCTAAGTTGTTCTGTTCCATTCGATCTAATCTGGTCAATTCCTTATTTATAAACGATAAAGGATAATCATTTTTTAATAAAACAGATGTTAACAATTGTTTTTCTTCTAAAAATGAATTTTCGTTAGAACAAGTAATTTTGGCTCTATCATATAAGGATTTAATGATTCCCTTTTTAACGTTGATGTTGTGATTTGATTTGTAATTGAGATATCTGTTGGTGTGTGTTGGTTTTCTATACACTTGAGTCTCATATCCAGTATCCTTCTTTGAGACTAAAACATCGAGGAAAGGCAAAGTGTTATTGTATTCCTTTTCCATTGTAAATTTTATTGTCTCTTCTTGATCGTTTATAATATTCAGGAATGTATCCAACAATTCTGATCTATGAGGCCATATTGAAAACACATCATCTACATATCTCCACCATACTGTGGGTTTTAAATTTTGTTTAGAAATGATATTAGTTTCGAAATCCTCCATAAATATATTAGCCAATAATGGAGATAAAGGAGAGCACATTGCTAGACCAAAATTTTGTTTATAGAATTCATTATTTAGTTGAAAATAGGTATTATTAGTACATAATGTCAATAACTCCATTATAGCTGATACATTTTAGTTTTGTCCTAGTTGTCAATGTATTATCATTTTCTAACTTCGTTTTAATTATGTTTAAAGTTTTATCTAATGGCACATTTGTAAATAAACTGTTTATGTCAAAACTTACTAAAATATTATTTGGATTAAATTCAATATTTGTTAATTTGTTTAAAAAATGTTGTGTATTTTTTATAAATGTGTCATTATTATTTGAAAATGGTTTTATAATATTTAATAAAAATTTTGAGAGCTCACTACAAGGAGAATTGATGGTACTACAAATGGGTCTAAGTGGAATATTCGCTTTATGAATTTTCGGTACTCCATAAAAATGTGGTGTCTTACTGTAATGAGGTGTCATTAATTTTCTTTGATAGTACGTTAGATCATTTTTAAATTTGAATAAAGTTTTATAAATTTTGTTTTCCAGTGTCTTCGTTGGATCCTTCGTTAATTTGGTATAATATTATTTATAATTTAAACATATTAAAGTCAGAATTTGGTATTAGTTTTTTGAAGGTAGATTAAATGTAAGACCAAATACTTACGATGTCGGGATAGTATCACGAGGTTTTTTCCTGGTTTTCCCTCGTGATTTACTATGGAATCTCTAACGCGAGAATTTTACTGTCATCGTTGCATTTGGTTGTCTTTTTAAAGACAGATCACATGCTATGATTTTTTTGCGACGGATATTCTTGAGTTGGGATTGATTTCATGTAATCGAATGAACTATCTTTTAGTAAAGTCGTCCCAGGAACGCAACTCATAAATATTGGCGATATCATTTTAAAGTCTTCTACTTTAAAATGTATAATGTACGTCTGAATTACCAATATAAATGAGTCAGATTAAATAAATTATTAGAAGAATTTTTTTACTTAGCAACAACATGTTTGTTTTATTTTAATAGTATTTTGTATTTTGACAACGAAACCCGATTTGGGCTTCGAAACGTTAATAAAGTCATTTTTTAGTAAAATTGTGGCTTATTTCCCATAAAAAATACATAATTATAAAAATGCCACAAGGAAATAGCTTCAGAACAACATTGAGAGTTCTCTAAGCTTGAAAGAAGTTTTAATGAAGAAGATAACGAAGAAATAAATGTTGTGGATGAAGATGCTTCTGAGATTTTGACAAGGACTGTAGAAAACAATAAACACGTAGAAGAAAAAACTATGTCCAGCGATAACTTAACACTCTGTGATATTGATTGTGACAAAGCAAACATCTGTTTTGAATGTGGTCAGCACATCCATGATGAAGTTTCAAATAACGAAGACTTAGACTTACCTTTGTACACTCTTTGCTCAAGAAAATCTGCCATAGACACAACACGAAAAAAATGTGTAACTGCATTAAAAAGTCAGATAGCCAAAATGTTAAAGCTTACTGAAAGAAAATTAACCCCAGTTTCAGTCGGCGATAACGTTTTGATAAACATTCCTGATGTCGACTGGGGCCGACTAGCTCTAAGAAAGGTAATGGCTGTTGTAATAAATAAGAACGATGATTCCTATACCCTTGGTACAAAGCATGGAGTTCTTGACAAACAGTTTTCTAGAAACCAGTTCCAGGTAGCTCCTAATACATTTATTAATAACATCGATGTACCTGATGAACAGCTCAATGTCCGTATAGAAGCAATGATGTCATCCGGGTCCAAGCAAGGTTTCATCAGATGTGGATGCAGGAAGAACTAGTCGGGCAAATCTTGCAAATGAATAAAGTCATACATAAAATACAATTCTAAATGTCACGGTAGCACTTCTTGCGCTAACAAAAGGGTCAATCCATACCAAGTGGTCCAATATAAATTAAGTTGATTGCTTGACTATTTTTAATATTTTTCCACCTACCTCTACCGAAAGTATACTTTTCCGGACCTGATTGTAGGGAGCAAAGTTGTACTTTTCCTCCCTAGGGAGGAAAAGTAAAAGTGACGTCATGGTATTCCATTCATTAAATGTAACTTATTGACGCCCTGTACAATATCTATTTTCTATTACGTAAGTTTCTATACATTTTAACGTTTATTTATAAAACACTCTGTATTTTGCAGAATGGTAAAAAATAGTAAATTGTTATTTTGATTTAACAATGTTTACATTATTAATTTGACTTATATTTGACAGTTGACAGTTATATTGTACGTACTTGTTAGTTTTAGTTCTAATAAATTTTGTTGGTTAGTTACATAAATAAAGTAAAAATGAAAAAATGACTTGTTAGTTGAGGAAGGTGGAAAAACCATATGTATAACATGGAAGTAAAGTGCCTTTTCCTCCCTCGAATGATTACTGCCCTCCGCGACGCGGTAAGTAAACTTCATTCTCGGGAGGAAAAGTAGCACTTTCCTCCCTTGTTATACAAATAGCTATTTTATTTTTCTACCTTTTAAACTTCAGTCTATAGAGTGCAAAGTTGCATTCATTTTGTTTTTAAAAAATTATTTTGCTGATGACGGCCATTTTTGTTAAAGCGTATCGATCATTTACACGGAAAACATAGCTTCGCTCTTTAGCCAATATTTTCACTGAGGTTTGTCCTAGAACAATAAATCAAAAAACAAACTTTTTAGAAAAGTATGCTCTTAAAAACGGCCTATATCATTATTTAATTTCAAACTATCCTTAAGGCCTTAAATGAAGCTGAAAGTTTGAAAAGGTAAACTGATCAAATTCCATTTTCAGCATTTTTTAACAGCATAAGGCAAGCCGAAATTGGTTTGTAATTTTTTTCTGGAAAAGACATACATACATACTTTAAATAAAAAAAAGTTGAGCTTTGAGACTTGGGTAAATTAAAAAAAAATCTCAAAAAATTAATTTTTTGAAAAGCCTTAAAGTTTGACCCCATATATCTCTGATGGGCACGCATGAAAAAATTTGAAATTTGGCGGAATGTTAGCCACTAGTAAGTACAATAAGAAGTAAAAAATTTGGAGTTGTAGACTTACATCATATAGGAGTTACAGTCCTGAAAAAATTATCAAAATTTGAGCGTTTGAGGGTAGGGTGATTAAAATTCAAATAAACTGTCTAATGAAATAAAAATTAATCTATTTTCATCAGATTTCACAATGAATACAAATTTATACAGGGTGGGCCAAAGAAAATAGTTCACCTTAATATTTGGCCGTTAATGGATTTTAAGGGAATGCCGAAACAAGTCGATTTTTATTTTTAAATTGCAATTTTTTTATATATATTTCATACCAGTGACGTCATCCATCTGGGCGTGACGACGTAATTGATGATTTTTTTAAAATGGGAATAGGGGTCGTATGTTATCTCATTTGAAAGAGCGTTCAATTCTCTGTTCAGTAATATAAACAATATTATCATTATTTATACAGGGTGGCCAAAAAAATAATTTTTGAATTAAATTAATTGACACAAAAAGAAGAATATATGTATATTTAACTCAAAATACATTTTATTGCTGTCATAAAATAGAAAAAAAATATTTGGAAAATAAACATTGCTTTTCGCTTAAATTAAATGTTTAAACTGTCAAGAGGTAGGTGGGAGGCTGTTTGTGATTTAATTTAAGCGAATACAAATGTTTATTTCTGAAATAAATATTTTTTCCATTGTCTGACAGCAGTACAATATAGTTTGAGTTAAAGAAATTACATACATTCTTCTTTTTGCGCCAATTAATTTATTTAAAAAAATATTTTTTGCTACCCTGTATAAATAATGTTTATATTACTGAATAGAGAATTGAATACGCTTTTAAATAAGATACCACACGACCACTATTCCCATTTAAAAAAATTATCGATTACGTCATCAGTCATCACGCTCTGATGGATGACGTCACGTAGTACGAAATATTTGCCAAAAAATTGCAATATAAAAATAAAAATGGACCTATTTCGGCATTTCCTTAAAATCTAATAGGTAACTATTACCAAATATCAAGGTGGACTCTTTTCTTTGGCCCACCCACTATAAATTTGTATTCATTGTGAAATTTGGTAAAAATATTAATTTTTATTTCATTAGACAGTTTATTTGAATTTTAATTATCCTGAACGCAAACGCTCAAATTAATGATTTTTGACCAGTTTCTCAGGCATGTAACTCCTATATGACGTAAGTCTACAACTCCAACTTTCTACTCCTTATTCTACTTGCTAGGGGCTAACATTCAGCCAGATTTCAAATTTTTTCATGCGTGCCCATCAGAGATATAAGGGGTCAAACTTTGAAATTTTTCAAAAAATTACATTTTTGAGATTTTTTTAGAAAAAATTTACTCAAAGAAAATTTACTCAAAGTCTCAAAGCTTAATTTTTTTTTATTTAAAGTATGTACGTATAATATGTCTTTTGGAGAAAAAATCACAGACCATTATCGGTTTGCCTTATGCTGTTAAAAAAATGTTGAAAATGGCATTTTATCTGTTTAGCTTTTTTGAGGTTCATTAAAGGCCTTGAAGGTAGTTTGAAATTAAATAATGCTGTAGGCCGTTTTTTTAGAGAATACTTTTCTAAAAAGTTTGGTTTTTGATTTATTGTGCTAGGACAAACCTCAGTGAAAATATTGGCTAAAGTGCGAAGCCATGTTTTCCGTGAAAATGATCGCTACGCTTTAACAAAAATGGCCGTCATCGGCAAAATAAATTTTTAAAAAATAAAATGAATACAATTTTGTACTCTCTATAGACTGAAGTTTAATAGATAGAAAAATAAAAAATATTAAAAATAATCAAGCAACCACCTTTGGACCACTTGGCTTGGATTTACCCAAAAGTAAAGGGAATATTTTCTGAAAAGAACTGTAATAAACGTTCAAAAGGGGTACATGTATGAAAAAGACGTACAGTAGAACGTCGATTATCCGAACTAATTGGGGGACATGGGTGTTCGGAAAACCGATTTGTTCGGATAATCGAACTATATTGATATAGTCAAACATATCTAACCACAAGTGAATGAAAGCCATACATATTTATATACCTACATATTTATTTATATATTTAATGACAAATAGCAATTAAACAAAAAAGTGTAGTCTTTGCAACAACATATTTTTAGATACAATATTGAAGAAAATTGAAGATATTTTAAGCGTTAATTACTAACGCTTGCTCGGTACTCGAGATTCGGGAGTTCGGATAACCGGTCGTTCGGTTGATCGACGTTCGGGTAATCGACGCTCTATATATGTATAAAAACGTTTAATAATTTTTTTCTATTTTCAATAATAAGATACTTGTTGTATTTTACTGTTTAGTTTTTTTTTTAATTAAAATAAATGGAATTTCAATTAACTTGATTTTATTTTACTTGTTATTATGGAATTAGTGTAGGGTGTAGGGTATGGTTGTGTTTGGAGGCTTTTCGGTGTTTGCGCAAATTACACATACCCACAACCCGACGTGGGTAAAATAGATTACCCACGTCGGGTTATGGGTATTATGGTTTTGCTCAATCTCCGGTGAACGTGTTTATTTCGGCAATTAAATACTTTCGTTTAGCCACAATGCGTTCTGGGTATTTCGCTTCGGCCAATGTCCGAATAAAATGCTCACTCCACGACGTGGGTAATTCACGTTGTCCACAACTGAATTCACGTTGTCCACAACTACTGTTCGTTGTCGCGAACTGAGTAAAAATTTCGGACATTGTCCGAATTCGGAGTTTGAGTGTAACTTATGTACTATTTTCTCGCTGAACCTTTTCCGGTCCTTGCTGAGCTTCATCGCAGTTTTCCTGACCACTTTTTAGTAGGTTCCATAAAAACACAAAGAGCGATGGAAATATCAATGCTCGGGGTGAGACTTATATACAAAAAAAGACAAACAAATGAATTAGAAGCAAAACCAAAGTAAAAGACGCAGAAGAATATGCTGCCAAATTAAAATGGATCTTTGCAGGACACAATGCCCGACTGAAGGATACAAGGTGGAATCACGAAATACAACAATGGATACCATGGTTAGCAAAGAGAAGCAGAGAAAGGCCACAGATGAGATGGGTTGATGACATTAAGAGGAGGACACGACTGGAAGCAAGTGGCGCAAAATAGAAAACACTCGATTGAATTGGGGGAGGCCTATGTCCAAAATTGGATTACTTAAGGCTGAAGAAGTAGAAGAAGAATGATTTTACTGGCATGCGAGATAAGGGAGAGGGCTCTGTACTTGTCTCATTATATAGATCCCGGCATTTCTCTTCACATCTTCATGATACCTTCTTTGATGGTTCTCATGGTTATTGTTTGGTCTTCAACGGCCCAAATTCTCACTAACCCGGTAACAGTCGCGCTCTATTCTGTCACGTAATCGGTCGCGCGTTAGATTTTATCCAACAATACGAATTTAGACGCGAATTTACAACAAATCTTTATGTTATAGTATTTTTTCTACAACCACTATTCAAATTGCACTTTTCTGCACAGTTTTATGTTAACAAAGTTGACATTTTCTCACATGTGTTTACATCCGTGGTTAAAATGTAGACAAATATAGAACCTGTAAGACAATTATTATACTTAATTATCGAATAAAAATTAAATTATGGATGTTACAACTGTTTTATTTTACAATTTTATTCTTAATAAACATTTTATAATTATCAATTAAAATTAACCAATAAGGATTTAGCAACCTCAGCAAGATACGTCGAATGAAGTAGGTCTGGTGGAAATCCGTGACTGTATAAATATAACGTCAAATGTGACATTATTTTGTAATAATTTATTTAAAATAGTTTAAATTCAAACAAATTAAGGCAGTGCATTCATTTTTTAACTGATTTCTGTGTAATTTCTTTAGGTATAAGGAATTTAAATTGGTTATTAATAATTAAATACAGTTTAAAATTTATAATTTATTATTATAATAAATCTTCGTTTGGAAATTGTGATTTTTATTTTTAGCAAAAATTGTGGTTGTAGAAAAAGTATAGTGTGTAACACGTGCACAAAGGTAATTTCTCACTCGTTTGAATTGCGGCACTCGCTTGCGCTCGTACCGCAACTTTTCAAACTCGTGAGAAATTAGTACCTTTCTGCACTTGATGCACAATATAAATATGTACTATTTATTTACTTGTAATGTTAGAAATATTATTTCTAACAATTATTAAATCTAATGTTTTCTCACAAAATCCATATATTTCAAAAAAAGAAGAAGAAAAAAATAAACCTACGCATTACGAAAGTTATGTTGCAAAATTTTTCATCAAGTTATCACGAAAAAGGATAAAATGTTAGATTTTTCCTAACGGCGCGACTGCTCGCGGGTTAAAATCTCGTGTTATGTAGTGTATTTTTTAAGCAGATCTCTCGACTGATTATTTTGATCATGGTACATTTTCTTTACACATCTTGTGATAGTATTGTTGTTTATCAGCCTTACATCTTCAGCATCTGGCGTTAATGAATGACATTTTGCACTATTGTTTGAACCAAATTTTTTATCTTTATTTCTGATGTTTCAAGAAAGTCGTAACTTGAGTTTGAAAATATTTTCCAACAGACAGTCTTGTACATCAAACACAGACTAAATTTGTGAAATATTTTTGCCATTTCTGTTGTCGTCTCAGACCAAAATATGTGGAATTTACGGTATTTGAGGAAATAAAGGGAATGTGCAGTAATAAGCAAAAGTAAATTGCCAGCTCTCCTGAAAAGTTACGAAAATCGATATCTCCGCTGCGTCTGCTAACAGACGGTATTTTTAGTAAATAATTAAATAGATATTTCCAAACAAAAATAAGTGGTCTTAAGAGACCCTTGCGAATTACAGTTCGGATGTAAATTCTACCAAAATAAACTATTAAAATGGTCGTGTTGGGGTCCATTAGATGAAATATACAATACTTTTTATTTTATACCCTTAAAAAATATTTTCAAAAAATACTACGTATATATACTTATATGCTTTCTGTGGTTTTCCGGATTTGACTCCGCGTTGAATAATTTTGGTTTTCAGAAAGACCATTATTTTGACGACGTTTCGGCAATGTCACACTTGCCATTGTCAAGTCAGGTAGTTTCGCTTCGCGCTGTTGCTTGAAGTAAACTGAATTTTTATTCGCTATACTTGGCGATACGGTCACTGATATAGTTCACGGTACACGTGTACCGTGATATAGTTGATACAGGAGGGGTGATACGCGTCAATGTCGTTGCCTGATTTATTTTGATCTTTTTATTCAGTACCGTTTTCCATGTTGTAGGAAGCCGTTGAGCATCATCTCTTTGGTTTAGAAAGTTGGGATTTTTTTCAATTCCTACAGATTATCTGATTTCACGTTTTCTTTTGATTTCTATGTTAGCTAACTTTGAGCAAAAAATTTAATGACTAAAATTTTGAAATTAAATATATTGAAATTTTTACGGTCTGTAATTAAAAAGCAGGTTTTAAATCACTGTTAATAATAAATTATAAAAGATAATGAATAAATACACATTTAAAAAATAATCCATAATAACTTACTATATTGGAACGACCCACTTGCTAATCACAAACAAAACCCAGATCCGGATTAACGAAAAAAAAAACATAAATGTTGTTCTGAAGCTATTTCCTTGTGGCATTTTTATAATTAAGTATTTTCTATGGGAAATAAGCCACAATTTTACTAAAAAATGAATTTATTAACGTTTCGAAGCCCAAATCGGGTTTCGTTGTCAAAATATTGTATGTATTTTGTATTTTGACAACGAAACCCGATTTGGGCTTCGAAACGTTAATAAATTCATTTTTTAGTAAAATTGTGGCTTATTTCCCATAGAAAATACTTAATTAAAAAACATAAAGTAATTGTGACAACAACACTCCGTATATTGAAATTTTCAAAATCCGTTTTGCACATTTGAAAAGAGGAAAAAAGCTAAGTTTAATGGTTTGCTTCCATTTTTTGCGCAGACAATTTAATGACTTTAATTTTGAAATTGTCGAAATTTTTAATAGGCCAGGGTAATAAGACAAAAATATACCCTGTTCGTGACACTTCAGCAGCCAGGGTACTGAAGCGTTTTTTCGACAGGCAATACCTATAGGAACAAATTATAACTATTTCCTGCGTAGGATCTGGCGGCCATTTTTATTTATAAACAATTAACTGTCAAAAAATGGCATTTTCCCCTTTTTTTCAAATCAACGGAAAACATTGAAACTTATGATTTTTTTAGTACAAATATCTTCGAGATTATGGAAAAAGCTTTAAAATGACGTATTACAATGTTTGATATACTCATTTATTGTTAATATAATTGCGAAAAAAGGTCGGAATTGCAAAAAAAAAATATTTTCTCAATAACTGTTGTAAAAATTAGTGTACAGCTTTGAAATTTTTGTCAAATGAGGGTTCTTTGGTGCTTAATATGTGATAAAAATTTTAAAGCGATTCATTCAATTGTTTAAATTTTATTCAAATTGTTTATCCCAGAGAGCATTTTTTTTGCAATAACTTAAGTCAGAAAAAAATTACCTTAGAACCATTCCACAGGTGTCAAATGAAAGAGCATGAGCTACATTTTCAACATGGTTTAAAAAAGTGAATAAAAAATGCATTTATTAGTAATAAATAATTATGCAAAAGTATCGTCAATTTTTCTTTATAAACTTTTTGAATAACTTTTTCCAAAAAAAAAAATAACTTTTTTACCCTTTTTTAAGTGCACAACTACCAAGTAATGTTGAAACGAAAAAGCGATGGACTACCCCAGCTAATTGAAACAATATTCGAAAATATTACCTCAACTAACCAAGATAGCCATCGTCACACCCTCAGCTTAGCTCAGTCACTCAGGTGTGTGTTCGTCTTGTCCTAACCTAAGAATGAACTCTGAAAATTGGAATGGAAGCAAACAAAACATAGTTTTTAACTAATCATGTTTATTGTTCATAAAGATATAATAAATAAAATGACTTAGTAAATTGCATTAACAAATGTATTTAAATTCTTGCCAAAAACTAACAATTCTGGATTATACTTATGGCTTTTGGTAGCTGATGGTATCTTCTTGATGTCGTATGGTACTGCTGCTGGTTCTGCAACGGGCTCTGGGGTTGTAGGTGTTGTATTCCACCAGGCCTACGGATGTTGGTCGTTGCAGTCTTGGTTATGTGGTTGCAGCCCTGATGACATGGTCCTCGTTGTTGTATCGCCGGCGATTTGAGGGTTGTTGAAACTCCCGGAGGGAGAAAAGTGGTTTCTTTCCAAAAAACTATAAAACAGAGACACATATCAATCATCAAGAAGAAAAACCAACGTGTGCCATCTGCCGTTCTAATCGTCAGAAAGAGTAGCAGATGACAAGAATAAATCAAATGAAATTTAGATGAGAATAGTTAAAATTCTGATTACTAAACGTGCATACATGTAAATTAAAAGATAATTATATTTGAAACTAAAATATCAGAACACATGGTCTGACATTGGAAGTTAGGTTAGATAAAAAAACAATATAAAAACTGTTAGATGGAGAAATATAATTACTGTAAGAAATTATTAAAAAAACTATAACTCACCCCAAGAGGAAGATGATTTGTTGAAATAGAAATGATTTATTTTTCGAATTACATGCCTTTTTAAGGATTAATTTTTCCCTTCCAGTGTATGTCAGGGAGTAGGGGGTCAAGTCGATGAAGTGACACTGTCATTGAAAACGACATTTAAAATGACAACCAAGTACTATGAAGTAGCGGCATGTTCCGTATTGAAAATACAGATATTTGGAGAGTATGAATATACGAGGTATGTTCAGTATGATGATTTAAATAAAAAGAGATATATTAAATAGAAGATAATAAAAAAGGATAATAAAATGATAATCAAAGAGGATAATAAAAGAGCGCCAACCAATTTTTAAAGGGGGAAATGGGTAAACCAAATAGAAGAAGATAATTATTAATGAAATATTAAAGAAAATAAGGTAAAATAATTATTTAAAAACAAAATATCAAAGATGTGACGTTTGTAACGTTACAATGTTATCTATATCATAATTGATAAAAAATTATAATAAATATGTATAATTTCTTATATAACAAAATAAAAAGTTTATATAAGGAATATAAGTTTATATAAGGAAAGATTTACGATACTTTTGCATAATTATTTATTACTAATGAATGCATTTTTTATTCACTTTTTTTAAACCAAGTTGAAAATATAGCTCATGCTCTTTCATCTGACACATGTGGAATGATTCTAACGTCATTTTCTTCTGACTTATGTTATTGCAAAAAAAATGCTCTCTGTGATAAACAATTTGAATAAAATTTAAACAATTTAATGAATCGCTTCGAAAGTTTTATCACATATTAAGCACCAAAGAGCCCTCATTTGACAAAAATTTCAAAGCTGTACACTAATTTTTACAACAGTTATTGCGAAAATAATTTTTTTTGCAATTCCGACTTTTTTCGCAATTATATTAACAATGAATGAGTATATCAAACTTTGTAATACGTCATTTTAAAGCTTTTTCCATAATCTCGAAGATATTTGTACTCAAAAAACCATAAGTTTCCCTGTTTTCCATTGATTTGAAAAAAAAGTGAAAAATGCCATTTTTTGACACTTAATTGTTTATAAACCAATAAAATAGTTACAATTTACAGTATCCTGGCTGTTCAAGTGTCATGGAAAAAACCTTATTACCCTTAACTATAAGAACTCTGAGAACTAAAATTTCAATATAATTTCGAAAGTAATATCATTAAATTGCCTGCGCAAAAAATTGAAGCGAGCCAATAAACTTAAATTTTTGCCCTCTTTTCAAATGTACAAACGGATTTTGAAAATGTTAATATACATGGTGTTGTGTCAAGGTCACAATTTTACTTTATATTTTTTTGTTAATCCGGACCTGGATTTTCTTGTAATTAGTAAGTGGCTCGTTCCAATTTAGTAAATAATTATTGATTATTTTTAAAATGAGTATTTATTCAATAAACTTTATTAATTTATTATTAAAGGTGCTTGAAGAACCTGCTTTTTAATTTCAGTGTTCTTAAAAATTTCAATATATTTAATTTTAAAATTAAGGTCATTAAATTTTCTGCGCAAAAAATGAAAGCTAACCTATAAAAACATTTTTTGTCCTCTTTTCAAATGTACAAACGGATTTTGAAAATTTCAATATACAGGGTGTTGTTTCAAGGTCACAATTACTTTGTTTTTTTGGATTTTTCTTGTCGTTACAAATGGTCATTCCAATGTAGTAAATAAGTATGGATCATTTTTAAAATAAGTATTTGTTCATTAACTTTAATAATTTATTATTAAAAGTTAATAATAATCTGCTTTTTAATCTCAGAGTTTTTAAAAATTTCAATACAATTTTAAAATTAAAGTTATTAAATTGTTTGGACAAAAAATTGAAGCGAACCATTAAACACTAATTTTGTGCTCTTTTCAAATATGCAAACGGATTTTGAAAATTTCAATATACAGGGTGTTGTTTCAAGGTCACAATGAATTTACAATTTTTTTTAGTCCGGATTTGGATTTTTCTTATGATTAGTAGTTGGGTGGTTTGGATTCTGTATGAGACATACGTGTACCCAAATATCAAAAAAATATACAAGGTGGTTCTAAAGTTATGGGTCCAGAAAAAAATGGGCAAAATCGATAAACCACCCTGTAACTCGGTTATAAAAATCGGTAAGGCAATAAATGTAGTATATCTAGAACCGCCCCAGTATTCGCCTATTCACCATTCAAGTATTTCAGTTTCCCAATGAAACACCCTAAAAAATCAAATTTAAAATACATTAAATACCCAAAGAAGAGTTTCTGTAGTAAAAATTGAATGTTTTTTAAAAAGTGACAAAATCGTAATATAAATACAATACGACCTCTTTGTCCTTGTAAATTCAGATCAAATGTGGAGATGCCATTTTTTCCAGTCACCGCTCAGCTACTATCTATGTCCATTCGCACATGCTTATGTCATTGTACATTTTCCTGCCGAAAAATCCTTCAATATTTGAATAGCTGGCACTGCTGTAACTCAGTTTCCTATTGTTTTATAAAACAATAATTTCTCAACCATTGTCACTTCGACGAAAAATCGGTTACGAGCTGTAAAGCTGTTTGATTTTCACAAAGGATCCCATACACATTTTAATTTCAGAATAAACGTGTGCATATTCGTCGTGTAATTGTCAAAAGCTGGATAATAGCAAACTTGTGATCTTTTGAAAATTATAACAGTTGACAATCGATATCTGGTTTCATTGAGAGATAATTGTAAGGAATTCTTCTTCTTTGAGTGCCTCTCCTATCGGAGATTGGATATCATTAGGGCGATTCTAATTTTATTTACTGCTGTTTTGAACAATTCGTTAGTGGTACAGCCAAACCACTCTCTCAAATTTCTCATCCAGGACATTCTTCTACGGCCTGGATTTCTTCGTCCTTGGATTTTTCCTTGCATTATATTTTGTAGGAATGTGTACTTTTGTCCCCTCATCAGGTGGCCTAAGTATTCAAGTTTTCTCTTTTTTATATTCAGTAGAACTTCTGGCTCGGTATTTATTCTGCGCATTACTTCTTCATTTGTAATTTTATCCACCCAACTTATTCTTAGTATACGGCGGTAGCACCACATCTCAAAGCTTTCAAGATTTTTAATATTCCTCTGTTTAAGAGTCCATGACTCAACACCGTAGAGCAAAGTACTGAATACATAGCATTTTAACATTCTAGTTCATAGATGAATACTAATATCACGATTACAAAATAATTTTTTCATTTTTATAAAAGTAGACCTGGCAATTTCAATACGTCTTTTTATCTCGTGATTTTGGTCACCTGTTTCATTGATAAGGGTTCCCAAGTATTTGTATTCGTTTACTTTTTGAAGTTGGGTACCGTTTATTGTGATACTAGTGTCATTTATTGGATTCTTACTGAAGGTCATAATATATTTGGTTTTTTTGACGTTCATCCTTATGTCGTAGTTATTACATATCTCATTCATACTTTCAACTAGATGTTGTAGATCTTCCGCTGTTCTTGCCATTATCACAGTATCGTCAGCATATCGAATGTTATTGATAACTTCTCCATTGACTATTATCCCTTCGTTTGCATATGAGAGAGCTTCTTGGCATATTTGTTCGCTGTAGATATTAAACAAGAGCGGTGACAATATACAACCCTGTCGTACCCCTCTACGTATTTCTATTTCGTCCGATGTTTGGTCTTTTATTTTTATATTAGCTCGCTGATTCCAGTACAGATTTAATATTATTTGTATGTCTCTGGTGTCAATGTTCTTACTCTCCAGGATTTATTTGAGTTTACTGTGGCGTACTTTGTCAAGGGCCTTTTCAAAGTCTATAAAGCAGGCGTGTACCTCTTGGTTAACATCTAGGCATCTCTGTGTTAGAACGTTCAAGGCAAAGAGAGCATCCCTTGTACCTAATCCGTTTCTGAATCCCATCTGTGTATCGTTAATATGTATCGATGTCTAGTTTTTGATAGATTCGGTTGTGGATGACTCTCAGAAATATTTTAAGCAGGTGACTCATCAAGGAGATTGTTCGATGATCTGAACATTGCATTGCCTTAGTTTTCTTCGGTATGGTGACAAACGTAGACAGCAACCATTCTTGCGGTATTATACCAGTATTATATTGTATTGAATATATGCAATATTATGGTTACGGATTTATCATTCAAAAGCTTCAGCAGTTGTGTAGGGATTTCATCAAGTCCGTTTGCTTTTCCATTTTTAGCGTTTCTTATTGCGTATTCTACTTCTTCTTTCAATATATCTGGCCCAGTTGCATTGATTATCTGAGTTAAGTTGTTTCTATCGTCTTCAAATAATTCATTCAGGTATTCTGTCCATCTTTTTATTTTATTCTCTAGATCTACAATAAGATTTCCATCTTTGTCTTTAAGTTTACCAATTTGGCATTTCTTTATGCTTCCTGTTATCTCTTTTACTTTTTTGTGCATATTGAACGCATCGTACTTTTTCTCATAGGTTTCCATTTCTTCACACTGTTCTTTAATCCACGCCTCGTTGGCTTCTTTTATTCTCTTTTTTATGTGTTTGTTTATTTCTTTGTATTTGTCTAGGTAATTCTTCATCTTTCTTCTTTGTTCCATCAAGTCTAGTATGTCCTGTGTCATCCACCCCTTGTTCTTTGTTGTCGTTTTTGTCAGATGTTTCTTTCCTGCTGTTTGTATAGCTGTATTTATGTACTTTAATTTTTGGTTAACGTTATCTGTATCGTTAATTTGTTGTTGCACTGAACTGAGGTTTTCATTTATTTCTTCTCCTGTTTCTTGTCGTACATTTTTGTTTCTAAGTTTATCTAAATCTAGTGTCTTTCTGTGTGGTCTCCTAATCTTTTTTGGTCTCGCCTCTATCACAGTAACTACCGGGTTATGATCTGAGCCTATATTAGCTCCTGGGTAAGTACATTTAACAGCATTACGTACGATACCCCCTTGCTATCAGAATGTAGTCTATTTGATTTCTCACTATTTTTTCTTTGGTATGTTGTGGAGATGTCCATGTATATAATCGCCGAGGAGGTAATTTGAAAAGGGTGTTTGTTATTACGAAGTCTTCGCTCTGGCAAAATTGAATCAATCGATCTCCTCTGTCGTTTCTATTTCCAAGTCCATAGTTTCCTACATGTTCTCCTACCTTACCTTGAGCGACCTTGGCATTAAGATTGCCCATTGTTATGTTAATGTGTTGCTTTTTTATTGCTTTCAGCATTTCTTCTAAGTCGTTGTAGAATTGTTCTATTTCATCGTCATCTTTATCTGCTGTTGGTGCATAGACTTGAATAAGATTTATTAAGTTATGTCTTTCTTTAATTTGTATTAATATTAAACGTTCTGAGTAAGGAGTACAGGTAATCAGAGAATTTTTCCATTTCTTTGAAATGATGATTCCAACTCCGTTCCGATGGGTGTTGTTGTCGATTCCGGAGTAATAAAATACGCCATAATTTCGTGTTGAACATTTCCCAGATCCTCGCCATTGTGTATCGCTGATTCCTAAAACATCGATGTTTAGTCTATTCATTTCTTGTAACATTATCCAGTTTTCCTGCAGAGAACAAACTTCTCACATTCCACGTTGCAACTCTTAAAGTTGTTAGTTTCTGCATTTTTGTACAAGGATTTTGCAGGTTTACGACCGAGTGAGCCTTGTAGTCTTGTGCTTTTCTCTCTCTGCCGGATCTTGGTATCCGATTCCCATGATCAGTAGAGTTTCCACTATTTTTGGTGTACACCGTAATGACTTAACTAGGGGTACTGTATGAGTCTTTAATGCAGTAGTTCCCCGTTGCCTTCTGCATCCTTCCACCGTTGACCATCCTTGGTTCATCCGCCTTCGAGACCGATTTCTTGATCTCAGGACAAAATAGTGCCCTTCCACATACTAGCTCATCCGCCCGAAGCCGTTGGCCAGTAAGTGGTGGGATTGTTTATACCGGCAATCATTCGGTAAGGAATTAATAAGTAATAAATACCCCAGACACCGACGACACCGTTATTTTTGCAGACAGTTTGAACAGTTTACAGCAACTCATAAACAATGTAAATGAAGTAAGTGAAAGATTTGGACTAAAAGTAAACATATTAAAAACTAAATTTATGGTCATTAGCAAAAATAAAATTAGAGACGTCCAACAGCTTATCAAGAATACACCAGTAGACCGAGTAAAACAGTATACCTATCTTGGAACAATAGTAAACAAAGTAAAAAATGTAGAATAGAGAAGGCTAGGAGTGCATTCAACAACATGGCTAAACTCTTTAAAAGCCACAAGCTTAATCTGGAGATAAACGTAAGGCTCCTACGATGTTATATCTTCTCAGTGTTGTACTACGGAGTTGAATCCTGGACACTCACTGAAGCGATGGAGAAAAAACTTGAAGCCTTCGAGATGTGGTGAATATGAATAGGCGAATCCTAAGGATATCATGGACGGACAAGATAACCAACGAGACCATATTACGAAGAATGTAAGAATATTTAGGACACATAATAAGAAACGGCACTAAATACAGACTACTGAAAATAATCCTTCAATGCAAAGTATTCAGAAAGCGAGGTATAGGGGGAAGAAGAATATCATGGTTAAAGAACCTGAGGAAATGGTTCTTCACAACAACAACAAATCTATTTAGATTTAAAAAAATCTATTTTATCAATTAATAAAATAATTATAGCCGAAATGATCGCCAATATTCGAAACGAATAGGCACCAAAAGAAGAAGAAATACGCCAGGAAATTAACCTGAAAAAGCACTTGAAGAATCGAAGAATTACTGGCAGCTATTTTTTAACTGGAATATGTAGGGAAAGTCAATAGAAAAGGCGTACCCTCGCGGGTATCGAAATTTTTACTGCGTCATGGTTTTTTTTAATTAACATACACTAAGCATCAAAATTAACGCACCGCCTTAAAAATGGGATATTTTTGATATCTCATATTTCCTAAACCTGTTGTCCGATTTTATTGATTTTTTTAATAGCTTATAGCCTATTCTTTAAGAATATCGATGTGGTAAAAGTGTTGCTGGACAAGTAAATGTCATTGTATACCGGGTGTAACAATCATACTGTGTTTTTTCCTCAAAGTTCGGAACACCCTGTGGAATATTTCAGCATATACAGTGCGCTTTAATAAGTGTTACCCTCCCTTATTAACTTATTTATTTTTAGCACATAAGCAAAACACTCAGACAGGTCGAATTTTAAAATAATCATAGTATATTATAGCATCAATGTTTCGAACTTTACGCGACCCTCTTCAGGTGACAGGCATAACTTTGATTTTTTTTTTAATGGAAAAGTACATCATGTGATACCTCATTTAAAAGCTTTTGAAATACTGATTACAAAAATGTATGATACTTTAATCCTATTTGAGAGCGTAGGCGCAAAATTTCGGTCGAATTATTTTTACATGCATTCATTTTTTTCGAATTCTGAGAAAACTAATAAGTATTTTTGAAAAATTTAAACGCAGAATGAAATATTACAGTATTATTGAGGGTCAAGAGTCCCTAAGAACTTCTATAATGTTTATTTCAATAAGTCACAGGGGTGATAAAAAGAGAAAATTTATTCTGATTTTTAATATCAAATATATCATTCAAAAGAAACTTTTTGTTTAGTCTAAGGGACTTTCAGCCCTCCGTAATAATCTAATCTTTCATTCTGCGTTTTTTTTCAAAATTTTCTAAATTTTTAAAAAATACATATTAGTTTTCTCAGAATTCGAAAAAAATGCTTTTAAAAAGAATTCGATCGAAATTTTGCGCCTACGCTCTCAAATAGGAGTAAAGTATTATATATTTTTGTAATCAGCATTTCAATATCTTCTAAATGAGGTGTTACATGATGTACTTTCCCATTTGAAAAAGTCAAAGTTATGCCTGTCACCTGAAGAGGAATCGCCTAAAGTTCGAAACATTGATGCTATAATATACTATGATCATTTTAAAAATCGACCTATCCGAGGTTTTTGCTTATGTGCTAAAAACAAAGAAGTTAATAAGGGGGGGTAACACTTATTCCAGAGCACTGTATAAAATATTGAAATTAAAACTCAATTTTAGCCTTAAGCTTTCTTAACATTTTGCTTTTTAATTCATTCGCTTATGTTGGATAATAAAAAAGTTAGGTACTTTTACAACTAGTAACGTTTTTCATCAATACAGGGTGTTTCTAAATAAGTGCGACAAACTTTAGGGGGTAATTCTGCTTGAAAAATAATGACCGTTTGCTTTATAAACATATGTCCGCAAATGCTTCGTTTCCGAGATACGGGATGTAGAATTTTTTCTTACAAACTAACGGTTTATTTATTGCTTTAAAACCGGTTGAGGTATGCAAATGAAATTTGGTAAGTTTTAAGAAGTAGTTATTGCTCATTATTTGACATACATACAATTAAGAATTTTATATTCTCGTATGCACGCCAGTGGCGAAAATAAAATTCTTAATTGTATGTAAAAAATGCGCAATAACTACCTCTTAAAATCTACTAAATTTCATATGCATATCTCCACCGGTTATAGAGCAATAAATAAATCATCAGTTTGTAAGATTCAACATCCCGGATCTCAAAAACGAAGCATTTGGGGACATATGTTTATAAAGCAAACGGTCATTATTTTGTCATGCAGAATTACCCCTTAAAGCTTGTCGCACTTATTTAGAAACGCCCTGTATTGATGAAGAACGTTGCTAGTTGTTAAAATACCTAACTTTTTTATTATTCAACATAAACGAATGAATCAAAAAGAAAAATGTTAAGAAAGCCTAAGGCTACAGTTGAGTTTTAATTTCAATATTTTATATATGTACGCTAGAATATTCCACAGGGTGCTACAAACTTTGAGGAAAAAACACACTATCATTATTACACTCGGTATACAATGACACTTACCTGTTTAGCAACAATATTATTACATCGATATTCTTGAGGAACATAACATACTAAAGAATCACTCAAATCGCACATGTTTATAAAATTCGAGACATCAAAAATGTCCCATTTTGCGTTAATTTTGATGCTTAGTGCATATTGTGAAAAGACAAAGCCTGCTCAACAATTTCATACACAACACAAAACACAATCATAATTGTAAATTATTAGGTTCTCCTTTCATAGTTTTCACGAGAGCTTCCATCCATCATAGTATAACAAAACCCTTCAGCTTGTCTCCTTTATTTACTTACTTATTTCCTGTTACTCCGTAAAGGAGCATAGGGCATCCACGAAGCTTCTCCATTGGACTCTGTCTCTGGCCATAGCTGCTACCTCTCCCCAGCTCTTTCTCATACCTTTGTAGTTAGCTTCAATTGTTCTTCTCCAGGTCGTTGCGGGTCGTCCTTGCTTTCTTCGTCCTGCTACTGTCCATTTTAGAGCTTTCTTTGTTATATCTGAGTTGTCCTTCCTCAGGGTGTGTCCCAGCCAATTCCATCTTTTCCTTTTAATTGCAATTTCAATTGGCTCTTGTTTGGTTTTCTTCCAGAGTTCTTGATTTGTTATGATGTTGGGCCAATATACTTTCAAAATTTTTCGGAGGCACCTGTTTACAAATACTTGGAGTTTTTTGACAGTTCCGTCTGTTATTGCCCAGGTCTCGCATCCATAATAACATTACTATTAAACAGTCTTATTTTGGTGTTTTGACTAATTTGTGTTGACCTCCATATGTTTGAGAGTGTTCCAAATACTTGTGCTTTTCTAAGTCGATGTTTAATGTCCGCCTCGATTCCACCATGTACGCCAAGTATACTTCCTAGGTAGCAAAATTCTTGTACCTGTTTTACTTCTTCTTTACTGATATATAATTTTTCCTGTCGGAGTTGGCCTATTCTCATCTCAACTGTCTTATTGACATTTATTCGGAGACCAATTTCTGCCGCCTCTTTCTCCAGTTTACTTAGCATGTTCTGCATATCATCTATTGTATGGGATACCAGGCATATATCATCTGCATATTCCATATCAGCCAGTTTCTTACCATCTAAGTAGTTCCAAGGGATTCCGTTTTTTCTGTCTATGGTTTTTTGTAAAATGTAGTTGAGACATATATTGAAGAGTAGAGGTGAGAGTATACAGGCTTGCTTTACCCCTTTCTCTATTTCTGTTTTGTCCGTCATTTGACCCTTATGTAATACCTGGAATGTTGTTCGGTTATACATCATTTGTATTATTCTAATGATCTTATGTGGAATTTTCGCGTGGCTTAAAATGTTCCAAAGAGCTTTGTGTTTTATACTATCAAACGCTTTGGCAAAGTCTACAAACGTCATTATCAGTGCTGCATTCTTTTCTTTAATTTCTTCTATGATGATACGTGATGTAGCAATCTGGTCAATACAGGATCTTCCCCTTCTAAAACCCGCTTGTTCATTGCGAAGATTTTTATCGATTTCGACGTTAATTCTTTGATGTACAATATAGGCTAGTATTTTATTTATAGAACACAATAGTGTTACTCCTCTCCAGTTTTCGCATAGCAGCGCGTCACCTTTTTTTGGGAGATTTATTATGATTCCATTATTCCACTCTGTAGGTACGTGTTCTTCATTCCATATCTCTATCAGCAATGGTGCCAGTAACTCCACTGTTCCCTCAATGTCAGCTTTCCACAATTCGGATGGGATACGGTCAATTCCTGCTGCTTTGTTATTCCTCAGGTGACGGATTGCTTCACCTAATTCTTTCTTCGTTGGGCTCTCTGCATTTATTTTTAAACAGTTTTCTATTGGTGCTGCTGCATGGTCTTCTTGCGGAAACGGTTCGTTTTCTTGCTCTGCTATGAGTTCTTGGTAATACTCTTGCCATCTATGGGTCTGTTCTTCTGTCGTTGTGAGAACTTGCCCTCTTTTGTCTTTTAGTGGTTTGTTATTGTTTGTGTTCTTGTTTGCCAAACGCTTGGTGTTTCTATATAATTCTCTTTGGTCATTTGTTGCTTCTGCTTCTTCTGCTGCTCGAGCCATTCCCTCAGCCCATTTTCTCTTGTCTCCTCTAGCACTCTTTTTTACCTGTTTATTTGCAGCTTCATATTCTTGGGCTATTTTAATTTTGTCGTCACTTCTTTGTGCTCTATTTAATGTGAGGCTTTGAGGTCCTTTCTTTTTCTAATAAGTTGCCAGGTATTTTCACTTATCCACTCTTTCCGTTCTTCTTCTTAATATCCTAAGATTTCCTGAGCATTTTGATGTACGGCAAGTTTAATCGATTCCCATTTCTCTTCTACACTTATCTGCATATGGTTTATAGTTTCTGCATTCAGTTTTATTCTATTACTCCATTCATTATGAGTTTCGCTATCATTCAATTGTTGTATGTTGTATTTCTTGCGTCTGTTGAGCGTCTGATTCTCTTTGGTCATTTGTTGCTTCTGCTTCTTCTGCTGCTCGAGCCATTCCCTCAGCCCATTTTCTCTTGTCTCCTCTAGCACTCTTTTTTACCTGTTTATTTGCAGCTTCATATTCTTGGGCTATTTTAATTTTGTCGTCACTTCTTTGTGCTCTATTTAATGTGAGGCTTTGAGGTCCTTTCTTTTTCTAATAAGTTGCCAGGTATTTTCACTTATCCACTCTTTCCGTTCTTCTTCTTAATATCCTAAGATTTCCTGAGCATTTTGATGTACGGCAAGTTTAATCGATTCCCATTTCTCTTCTACACTTATCTGCATATGGTTTATAGTTTCTGCATTCAGTTTTATTCTATTACTCCATTCATTATGAGTTTCGCTATCATTCAATTGTTGTATGTTGTATTTCTTGCGTCTGTTGAGTTGTTTATTGCTGTTTTTCGCCCTTATTTTTACTTTTATTTCCCCCAATAGTAGGTGGTGGTCACTCCCTACATCTGCTGATCGCTTATTCCTTACATCCAGTAGACTGCTTCTCCATTTGTTACTAATCAGAAGGTGGTCTATTTGATTTTCTGTTTTCTTATCAGGTGATACCCAGGTTATCTTGTGACATTTTTTATGTGGAAATATCGTTCCTCCAATTACCATATTGTTTTCTAAACTAAATTCTATGAGTTTTTCTCCATTTTTATTTCTTTCCCCCAGCCCGTGTACTCCCATACTTGCTTCTGCCCCATTATTATCCTGACCTACTTTCGCATTCAGATCCCCCATAACTATGATAATATCTCCTTTGTTTATCTTCCTCATAACTTCATTTAATTCTTGATAAAACTTTTCTTTATCCTCTTCTTCACTTACTTCTGTAGGTGCATAGCATTGCACGATGGTTACCTTCCTTATAAACGAGTTGAACTGGGCCACTATTATTCTATCTGACACTGTCTCCTTTATAGTTATGCATTAACCTTTTATTTTATATGATAGATAATCAGAACTTTATTTTCATAGTCTTCTTGTCACATCTCTATTCTCTGGTTTCTGCCAACTTGAAGATGTAGACCATCTTCGTTTCAAAGCTCAAGGTGAAATGTCATTGTAGAATAAAGGCATGTACATTATTGTACATGTATAAAAGTATTAATATAATTTCAGCTCTGTGGACTGTATATTGAGGTTGCTGGTTCAAGTGGAATTTTAGAGAGCGATTCTTCTTCTTTTTCTTCTTCTTCTTCTTTCTAGCATGATCGATCATGCTAGCAGGCTACTGCCTGTTCATTGCCATCAAGTCTTCCCCGGACCATGAGGTCCAGCAGTCTCGCCATCATTTTGGTGGTCTACCCTGTGGTCTTTTACCTACTGGGTTATTCGGTTTTGTACTTTTAACGAGTATGTTGTCCTCCATTCTCTTTATATGTTTGTTCCAATATCTGCGTCTCTGTCTGACCCACCTTCCTATGTCCTGTATTCCACAGTTTTGTGTGATGTCTTCACTTCTTATTCTGTCATGTAGAGTTTTGCCTTGTATACTTTTCTCATTTCAACTGTTCTCATCATTTGTAACGTTCTATTTGTGTCTGGTCTTGTTTCTGCTGCATATGTTATAATAGGTCTTATTGTTGTCTTATATATTTTGACTCTGCTTTCAGTATTTAGATATTTGTTCTTCCATACGATTTCTTTCAGGCATCCCGAGATTCTAGCTGCTTGCATTGTTTGTCCTCTGACCTCTTTTGAGAGATTTCCATAGCTTGTTATTTTCGCTCCAAGATATTTGAAGTGATTCACCTGCTCCACAGTTTTGGATTCAATTTCTAATTTTGCATCTTATCGGTTCTTTGGAAATTACTAGGCACTTAGTCTTCTCGGTGTTGATGAGCATATTTAGTTCTTTAGCTTTAGTATTAAATGCATGCAGTAGCCTTTGGACATTGTCTTCAGAATCGGCGATAAGGATAGCATCGTCAGCGTGGCAAACGACTCTAAAGAATGTATTACCCATCTGAAATCCAGCTGTTCTGAGAAAGTTTTCTATTATTTTGTCCATTATTAAATTAAATATGAAAGGGCTCAGTGAATCGCCTTGACGGATTCCTGTGTTTATAACTATGTCTTCTGTTGTCAAATGTCCTACTCTTATTTTTGTTTTACATTGTTTGTTAATGTCGTGTACTAGGTTAATTACCCTGTGGTTTAGCCCTTTTTCTCCCATTTTTTAACACGTCCTTTAAACGCACTCTCTCAAAAGCCTTGGTCATATCAACGAAACACATATATGCAGGTTTATTAAATTCTATGGACTTTTTTCCGAGAGAGGGATTATGATATACAAAAAAATCTTACCCAAGGGTGTCACTGTTCATTGTTGGCGTTTTGATCAAACACATATGCCGTTTCCACACGCGGTTTCACAACTATTTCGTGCACGAGTTTTAATTTTTCTTAACGGTTTAACTGTTATTTTATATCGGATTACTGTCTTTTAGACTATTGCATAAAGAATAAGAGCGTTTGTTCAACGGTAATGACACCCAAAGAAAAATCCAACTGATATAGATGTATTGCACACGAGGGCTAACACAAGAGCGATCTTTTCGCTTGGGCTGGTAGCACCAGAAAGGAGGAATATATTGTTTTGTTCACAAAATGTCCAACAAAATTGTCTGTATTAGGATATTAGTAATGTTTGGTTTAAGGAGTAGTTTAAAATTGATCATAAAAGTTATTGAAATCATAAACCGAAAAATATAAGCTCATTTTTTACATGTGAAAAATTGAACAGTTATTGCCAGTCTAAAGATATTTTTTTTGTCTTTAGGGTGCGCTACTGAAAATTTGGCTAAGGTAACTGGAAACAAATAAACGGTAGAGATAAAACGGGACTACGGGAAGAATTATTTGCCATTCCATTCCAAGAAATTTACAACGTAGAGTATTAAAAGGTCACGCAGCACAACAGTTTCTCAGATGTTGGAAGAGTAGTCGATTAAGACAGAAAAAAGTATTTGAACAAAAGTAGAATTTATAAAAAAAAGTTTTCAGTCTAATATTTTAAAATTTATGTCTCAACAGGAATTTTTGCAGACAAAAAAAGTCATTGAAAATAACTACTTTTAAAATAAATAAGGATAATTGATCTAGATTTACTTTCCTTCTGTTAGCGTAGAAATACAGTGAAGCCTCGCATCTCGCCAGTCATCTCGCCGCGTTGCTCGATGCGATCGATATTATTGTAGCGGTTTTTACTGTAATAACTTATAATTACAAAGAAACTAGCGGTTCGTATTTATATACGACTTTATTTATATAACTGTACAGACGAATTTATTTTACAGACTAACTACTCTTAAAAATTGACATCCTTATATATTGAATACAAAAATAACAACCATGTTCTTGAACGTTCCAGTAAAACGGAACCGCCCATCACTAGTTAATCCGTGGCCTTGACTGTCGAATATTCACGAGAAATCGTTTCCTCACTTCTACGGTGAGTCATTGTTCTAGATGTCTCCAGCTGTCGAGACGGAACCTGTTATTTGCGGTCGGTAATTCGTCACATTATGTAAGGGTCTTTAACGTAAATATTCCACCAATGGTTAGAGCTTTAAAATTAATATTTTTCTAAATACAAAATGCATTTCTACAATTTAAAAAATTATAAGACATTCTATTTTAAGGTTCTCCCCTACATTACTTTCAATTTCTAGCATTATGTCTTTATAATTTTTAAAATGATTAACATTATCATCATTTTAAAAGGATCAATTAGTCATTTTTTTCGCTGCCTCCCTTTTCTTACCTTTTCTAGTGACTTTGGCCGTTTTACTAATTTTGCTATTATTTCATTTTCAATAATGTCTATATATCTTATCCAATCGATTTTTTGCCCCTTTATGAAGCTTGTTCTGTTTACATATTCGCAGATTTAGCCATACGGCCCGCACTCCCTCTAAGGGGAAAATTCATTCATCCCAGATACCTAGGGTATCAAAAGGATTGAGCTCTGGTGGGACTCTTTCCGTGTTATCGAGCCCTAGGTGACTTGGTACGCCGGAGTATCTCCCAAAAATTTTCGCACGCATCTGGAGGTCGAGAGTAGCACAGCTTTCTGCATAGTTTTGTAAATATGTTCATTTAGACCCAGCTTTTTGATGTTTTCTATGAGGTTCTTTGGAATGACTCCAGTAGTAGAAAGAATAATAGGTATTGTCTGCGTACTTTCCATTCTCCATTGTCTCCTTATTTGTATTTCGAGATCTCTATACTTAGCGATCTTTTCGTTGTGCTTAACACGCAGATTATTGTTGTTAGGTATCGCCACCTCTATTAATGTTGTTTGCCTAGTAAGTTTATTAACTAGTATGAGATCCGGTCTATTGTGTGCCACTGTTTGGTCTGTGAGCACAGTGCGATCCCAGTATAGCTTGTAGTTGTCGTTTTCAAGCATTCTATCAGGGACGTATTGATAATAAGGAAGATGGTCGGTTTGGAGAAGTCCAAGTTTGTTAGCTAGTTCTTGGTGGAGAATCTTTCCTACTGAGTCGTGGCGTTCTTTATAATCAGTTCCGACAAACGCCTGGCAGCCCCCGGTAAGATGTTGGATGGATTCTTGGGCTTGACATCCATATCGGCATTTGTCGTTTTGGACCTGAGGATCTTTTACAATGTACTTCAGGTAATTTCTAGTTGGAATAACCTGATCCTGAATGGCAAGTAGGAAACCTTCTGTCTCGGGAAACATCTTTCCTGATACCAACCAATAGTTCGACGCTCTACTGTCGACATATTCTTGGTTGACCTCATTGAGATGCCGTCCATGCAGTGGTTTACCCATCCAGTTGCGCATTTTTTCGTCCTTAGATAGGTGGTGTATGCGCATTTCTTGTTCCCTCAGTTTAAGCGGCGTTGAGTCATCTACTGCGCAGATTGCACGATGTAAAGTAGATGATTCAGCCTGTGCCTGAAAAAAAGTTCTTAAGTTAGCCACTTGTTTATCCAATTGCTCACCTATGTCCATGAGTCCTCTTCCTCCTAGATACCGCGGTAATGTTGTTCTCTCTACTGCACTGCGAGGATGATGGTTGTGCGCCTTTGTGAGAAGTGTTCTTGCTTTCCGCTGAAGACTTTCTATATCGGTTTTTGACCATTTGATAATACCAAATGAGTAGCTAAGCGCGGAAAAGGCGTACGTATTTAATGCCTTAAACAAATTTTTACTATTGAGATAAGACCGATTAAGCTGTCTTACCCTTCGTACAAATTCAGAAGTTAGTTCGGTTTTCATTTGTTTATGGTCAATTTTCCACGCTTGCTTTACACCGAGATATTTATACATATCATTTTCACCCATGGCCTCGATGTTCTGGCCATTTTGCATATCGAAACCACCGGGCTGAACCTGTCCTCTGACTATATTTAAGATACGGCACTTGTCTAGACCGAAGTGCATACTAATATCATTAGAGAAGGTTTCTACAAGCATCTGATCTAGGTGTTTTCGAGTTGAAGCCGTTAATTTTAAGTCATCCATATAAAACAAATGGTTAAGCTTCGCTACTACAGTATTGTTAGTTTTGATGCTAAAGCCTGAGTCAGTGGAATTCAGTAGCTGAGATAGTGGGCTCATTGCTAGGCAGAACCAAAGTGGACTCAAGGAGTCCTCCTGGAAAAGCCCCCGGTTAATTGGGATATCTTCAGTTTCGATATTGTTTTCACCAGGTATTTGAAGGTGAATTTTTGTCTTCCATTCAGTCATTATATACTTTAAAAAGGTCACTATATTATCATCGACTTTATATATTTTCAATATATCGATAAGCCATGCATGCGGCACTGAATCAAACGCTTTCTTGTAGTCAATGAAAGCAGTAAAGAGATTTCGTTTTTTTATATATGCGTGGTTAGAAATGACTTGAGTCGATAATAAACTGTTCTTTACAGCCCATGGAACCCTTAGCGCATCCTTTCTGTTGAGGCTCTATGATATTGTTTAGAGCACAGTGTTGGTAGATACGCCGAGCTACACAGGATGTCAATTTTTACAATGTAGGTAGACAAGTAATCGGGCGGTACTTGACTGGATCTTGGGTGTTATTTTGATCCTTCGGTATTAAATAAGTGGTCCCCTTAGTAAGGAATGATGGTATTTCCTGCGGATTAGAAATAACATAATTAATTAAAATTGACAATCGCTCATGAACACTCCAAAACTTCTTTAGCCAGAAGTTTTGGACACCGTCCGGGCCAGGAGATTTCCAGTTGTGAAGCTCTTTGATAGTATTCGAGACTTCTTCAGTGGTGAGAGGTTCGTAAGGAATATTATTGTAATGTTGACAGTTGTTCGTCGTGTCTTCAATCCATCCAGCATTGTTGTTATGAGTAGATGGCGTTGAAAGTTGGTTTCCCCAAAACTCATGAATTTCTTCTTGACTTGAGTATACTTTATTTTCATTTTCTACAGTGGAGTTAAGTTTCCTATAAAACGCCTTCTCTGAATGCTCAAAGAGTATGTTGTCGCATTTTCGGTTGTTACTGAGTTTGTATCTCCTTAGACGGCCTGAGTAAACGGAGAGTTTTTGTTTTAATGTGTCCAGGCAATGTTCAGCTGTGTTGTTTTCTGTGAATGTCTCGGAGTATTTCGCATTATTTCTTCAGCTCTTTTAATTAATTTTCTACTCATTCCTCGAATATATTCCGTTATTTGACCAATATCCCTTCGCAACGATTCAATTTTTCTTTGCAGCCGTTTTTCCCAATGTGCAATTCTGTCACCAGTCCGTCCGTTGTTAGTACCCTGTCGTGTTCTGATCTTAACGCCCATTACATTAGCAATAGATGTTGCTGCACAGTAGATCATCATATGCATCCAATGTTTGAGCTTCTACGACATAATCGGGTAGGACTTCAGCGTTCATAATTTGTAACAGCGCACCTAGTTTCTTACAAGAGTTTATTCTTGGTAGCGGTGGTCTGCTAAGTGGGTTTGTTCCACTAAACTCTTGTACGGATCGTGCCATTTCGTTTAACAGACTATCGTGCAACTCGTTGTTCTCATGTGTTACATATTATTATTAAACTTTCTATTTCTTGATGTGTTCTTTTTCTCCATCCAATTTCTGTACATTTTCAATAATTTCTATATATCTTATCCAATCTATTTTTTGCCCCTTTATGAAGCTTGTTCTGTTTACATATTATTATTAAACTTTCTATTTCTTGATTTGTTCTTTTTCTCCACCCAATTTCTGTACATATTCCTCCATAAATTGCTCTAACCGTTTCTACAGATATTTCCAGCTGATCTATTTTGTCGTGAATCTATCTGCACATACTTACCATCAAATGAAACTAAGAATTGGTGATGGATTCGACCGTTACCTGAGAGAAGTTCATTTTATCTAATTAATAAAACACTGAAAGTTCTTATTGATTTTAAGAACAACAAACAATAAAGGAAATTTTACTATGAAAGGCCTCAGATGATTCTTTGGTTGATTTTTAAAAAAAGAACAGAATTTTTTAAGAATATGATTATTGCAGCTATACAGTATACACATACAGGGGATTGATTTAAAATAATTAATATTTTAAAAAAGAAAAAGTTTATACTTATCAATTATTAAATTGGGAAAACACTTAGAAAATTGCAATCCGAAAGAAATTGATTTAAATTTAAATAAAAAGATGGAACAAAGCCAGTTATGAAATTAAAACGTTGTGACTTGATTAAAATAGCATTGCTTTAGCTGAAAAGGAAGAAGAAAAGTAGTAAAACCGACACGAAAAATATGTTGAGATGCATAATTCGTATTTTTCATATCTTTGAATTTCCAACTCGCATTTTACCCGCAAAAAGAATCTGAATTATTCATGCGAGTATAATCTGGTGTATAAAATAAAAGAGAAACATTCAGATCCGTCAGTCATAATAATCTAAGCAGTCTTTGAAAAACTTTCCCCTTTTTACCTTAACCAATTTGACAGAGACGTAGTTTTCACATCAACACTGATTAAATATCAACGTTTTTCTAATGACTTTATTCTTTCGGAAAATACAGGGTGCGCCAAACCTCTGGTTTTCTGTGATTACGGCTAAACTATGGGATATAAAAAAATGTTTATATAACAAAAATAATGTGTATCAAACACGTCTATAATTTAAAATTATATTCGATTATACCGGGTGAGTCGGAACGTCGGTTTTTAAATGAAACATTTTCATAAACTATTTTTTAATAAATTTTTTAAAAATATGAAGAATTTGTATAAGGTTTTATAGGTCTAAAGTTAATAATTTTCGAAATATTTACACTGTTATTGGGAAAAATGGTAATATTTAAAGGGCTGTGGATTAGGTTTCCAAGATACCAATGACGTGTCAAAGTTTTTTTAGTATAGTGTAAATATTTGCAAATACAAATATACAAATACTATTTGCAAATACAAAGTTTCTCATTTATTTTTAATGGAGCACCCTGTATATTAGTATCGCATTTTGTAGTCAATATTACAAGCTTTCTTTTGATATATGGTTGTATGTACCTAGCATGTTTCGTTTTGTAGAAATTTAAAAAAGAAAAAAATATTTCAGGTTTTTGCGGATTTTTAATAAAAAAAAATTTTTTCGCAAAAATAAATTATAATCTGGTTTTAGATATGTTAAAAAAATATTTTACCATACTAATAAATGTAATTCATATGCATAAATTAATTATTAAATTAAATAAACAACCTATTTTAAAATCTACTCTAGTAATTTTTCTACATTAGCAACTTTCTTGTACCAAATTAATTGTTAGTTAAATTATTGTATTTACGATTAAGATCAGTTAAATAACTTTAATTTATAGTCGAAGCAATAAAACACTAAATTCGGCTTTACCTCTGAAAAAAAAAAACGACAAGACGGATCTTAATATGTAATTCTTTTTGCATTCGATTCGTGAATGCGCCAGAAAACTTGTGACCCCTAGCCATGAGATAATATTTAAAAACTGCATACAAAAAATGCATTCTTAAAGTGCATCTCAAACAGACAATAAAATAAATCAGAACTCGTCAATTATCGGCGGAAATGAGTTTAATTTTGTTATTCGGGGGTTTTTGGGGTCCCTGAAAACGAATATGATGTCGTAAGTGATCTCCGGAGTACCTGGTACCCAGGGTACCTATGTTTACCTCGTCTTGTGGAGTCTTCGGTAAATGCCTTAAAAATTAGTCAAAAATCCTTATTCGGGGGTTTTTGGTGTTGCTAACGAAGAATATGACATCGGAAGTGATCTCCGGAGTACCTGGTACCCAGGGTACCTACTGCTTACCTCGTCTTGTCAAGTTTTCGGCAAAAAATTTATTAAAAAATTAGTCAAAAATCATTAGATATTCGTGGGAATTTTTGCGGTCGCTAACGACGAATATGACATCGGAACTGATCTCCGGAGTACTTGGTGCCCAGGGTAACTACTGTTGACCTCGTCATATGGAGTTTTCGGCAAATTCATTAAAAAACAAGCTGAAAATGCGAGCATTATCATAACGAAAACTTTGTTTATTTACGTATTTTAATTCGTAATATGGAAAATTGCTATTATGAAAAGTAGTTTAGAATTAATAATTATGTTTTAATGTGCAATTATATCATTCTAATTTAAATGTTATGAACTATAAAGGTAGTTTACTCTTGATCTAAATTTATATTTTTATATACCTCGTATAAAATTAATAAAACTTTATATAATATGTTGGTTGCATCATAAATCTTAGAACATGAATAGCTTTTTATGAAGAATAACTTTTCTTCGTCAAATTAAAAATAAAAGAGTTATAAATGAAAATGTTGTTGGTATCCATAATTTGAGAAAAATCTTCAAATATTTTTTTCCATTAGAATTGCACATATCAGACCATAATTTTTTATACCAAACAATATTATTTCATATACTGTCGGTTCGCTAAACTCAGACCCAACTGACAAGTGATATTAGTCAATAATCAAAAAAAATAATTACTAATTAGTTAATAATTACTAAATAATTAGTAATTTTGCCAATTTTGGCAAAATTCGCAAAAAACAAAAAAATTACCTACTAAAATCACTAGCCAGTTGTGTCGAGTTTAGCGAACCGACTATACAGGGTGTCCAGAAACTCTACCGACAAACGAAGACAGGAGATTCCTCAGATAATTTTAAGAGAATTTAACCACATTCACCTAGTCCGAAAATGCTTCCTAAGGGAGCTAGAGGTCTTTGAAGATGGCGTCTTGTAATTTGTTTTTCTTATATACCTCAAGAACGCTTTTAGTTAGAAAAAACGAAAATTGGTACACATATTTATCTTCCAGAGATAAATCGATTCCATCTATGGTGACTTTGGGTGGTGGTTTTGGGTGGGGCAACGGTTATTAATTTTATCGCATAACTTTTTTGTCTTTAACTTTTAAGCACTTTTGATACTGGATTATTAAATTGTGAGCTATTCTAGTACTAAAAGGTACTCTTGCTTTAAGTCGGTAGCACACACCGTTTTCTAGAAAAATCGATTTGAAAATTTTTCGTTTCCTGAATTTGAAAAAAATTTTGAAAAAAAAACGGTGTATTTTACCAACTTCCAGCAACAGTAACTTTTAATACTAGAATACCTCATAATTTAATAATCTAGTGTCAAAAATCCTTAAAAATTAAAGACAAAAAAGGTATGCGATAAAATAACCGTTGATCTACCCAAAACGGACGCATATGACCGGTACTAGAAATTCACAATTAATAAAATCGATTCATCTCTGGAATATAAATAAAGGTACCAATTTTGGTTTTTCTAAATAGTGTTTTTTTATTGAAATTTTTTTTGATATTCAAACAACGAAAAATTTTCAAATCGATTTTTTTAGAAAACGGTGTATCCTATCGACTTAAAGTAAGAGTACCTTTTAGTATTATAATGCCTTACATTTTAATAATCCAGACTCAAAAGTGCTTAAAAATTGAAAACAAAAAAGTTATGCGATAATATAACTGATGCCCTACCCAAACGGATGCCTATGACCGGTACTAGAAATTTGCAATTAATAAAATCGATTTATCCCTGGAAGATAAATATGTGTACCAATTTTCGTTCTTCTAAATAGAAGCGTTCTGGAGATATTTAAGATAAACTAATTACCAGACGCCATCTTCAAATAGCTTAGGAAGCATTTTCGAATTGGGTAAAATTATCTGAGGAACCTCCTGTCTTCGTTTGTCGGTAGAGTTTCTGAACACTCTGTATTTTAATTTCATAACAAATGGAACAGTCCATTTATCATAAAGGGTAGGCCGTATACTCGTAAATATATACCTACTTAATAAATTATTACTTTTAAAATATACTCAAATTGTATTTTTGATCATCTAATTTATTTTATATAATAATTAAATTCACTATCAAATGTCATTGATGTTTTATTAATACTTAATTTAAAATTTAGTTTGACATTCACGAAGTGTCAAACTCAAATGTAAATAAACTATGCTTTGCTGAACAAATTGAGATTAAATAATAATTCAAAATAACCAAATATTGTTAAAATTATTCAAATTCATTAATTACAAACGTCACATAATATAGGTACCTTGTTGTGCATTACGTCAATGGTTTTTAATTTCAAAAATCATTATATATAATAAAACTAAGTTGATAAAATGTGTGTGCCGATAAAACTTAAAAAGGATTCCCGATACGATAAAGGGACTTATATAGTGCAATAGCCCTTTATCCCCCCTCGAACAAGTAAGTTCCCGTTTTAACTTAAAGGGCGTATTTTTAAAGATACATATAAGGGCTTTTCCTAGCAAGCTTGGCTAGCCCTAGACCTGGCTCCTCCACCAAATTTTTAAATATTCCCAATTTCGCCCCTTCGCCAAACTTTTAAATATTCCGTTATTAACATCATTATCATCATTATATATAACAAGGAAAGTGTCAACTTCCCCACAGAATTTCTGAACTCTTTACAAGTACCAGGAATGCCATTACACTGCCTTCGTCTGAAAATTGGATCTCCAATCATACTACTGAGAAATCTCAGCTCTCCAAAACTATGTAATGGAACGAGGATGATCGTAAAACAGCTATCGAATAATATTATTGAAGCTGAACTTATTTCTGGAAAGAACAAAGGACAAACAGTATTTATACCTAGAATACCACTGATCTCTTCTGAATTGCCATTTCAATTTAAAAGATTGCAATTTCCAATTAAATTAGCTTTTAGTTTTACAATTAACAAAGCGCAAGGACAAACTGTAAAATATTGTGGCATTATCCTCAAAGAACCCTGCTTCTCTCACGGTCAGCTATATGTAGCTTGCTCAAGGGTAGGAAATCCGAAAAATCTATATATATATATATATATATATATATATATATATATATATATATATATCTCCAGACAATAAAATGAAAAACGTTGTTTATAAGCAAATAGTGTAAAAAATGAGTGAATGTTTTCAATAAATTTTTTTACTATTACGTCATAGTTTATTTTTTTATTGCAACTACCGCGTAATCTCATAATATCAACTCCCGGGCGAAGCCGGGTATTATAGCTAGTAATTTATATAGGTACAATATATAACCTGAATTTACAAATAAATTAAAGGAATAAACGGCTTACTTACACAAGATTCGATATTGGATGTAAGATTTAATTTAATTGGGTCTAAGTGGAGTACTTCAGCTTCAGCTCTAAATTTATTTAAAATAGTTTTCAGATTTATCAACGAAACATCTGGCATTGAAACTAATGTAAAAAAGATAACATGTTAATTACCATTTTGTACTATGATTATTTATTTTAAATTTCTCAGTTTCAATAACTGGATTTAAAACAATAAATAACTATGTACAAAATTGAAGGTGTCTAAAAACTTGAGAAAGATGTCATTAACATTCAAAATATAAATTCGTATCTTTTAAAATATTTTCAGTAATAATTTGCTGTGTTTAAAATATACCTAGTGATAATAATATCAAAACAATACACAATTCATGTTTCATATACTTAAACCAGGGCATTTAGAACAGAAAAAAACCGAAATAAATCGATTTTTTAAATTAAAGCAAACAGATTACACGGGGTTTTCGGGGTAGCTGAACAAGAATACTCGATTGGAACCGACGCCGACGTCCGGTGCACCTAATGAAAACCCCTCGAAACTCTAGAAGACGTCGCGACGTGCCTTAGTAGTGACCACGTGCTCCGAGGGTAAGTTCTGATGGCGTATTCGTATTCAGCGACCCCAAAGACCTCTGAGTAACAAAATCTGACCCTTAATATACTGATTTTGACATGGTTATCCACTTTTGGATGCATGTTATGCACTGTAAATGCAATTAAGCATTTCCACCCATTTTTCTATTGTAGCCTTTTTTTGCTGACGTCATCTCGAACTCAGTGCAAAAAGTTATAAGTCGATAGGTGCTGTATTTAAAAATCGATTTATTTTTTCCTAAATGCCCTGGTATAACTTTACCAGGAGAGCTTTTTAAAGTAAGCTATTACCAAAATTAAAAAATTTAAATGCATTTTTTTTAAATATATTACAAAAAATTGTTGAGAACTATAGTTGCAGAAAATAAAAGGCAACCATAATCGGGTACCATTAAATCCGGACCCTGGAAGCGTCCTAGGTTTTCGAAACGGACCCCCAGGGAATATAATTGGTGACCCCTGCCTTAGACAATAAATTATTCTTTGTGAACATATTTTGGCGCTAAATAATTGTATATTTTTGTATATATTATGTAAACTCGGAATCACTTACGTTGATTTATGGGTAGTCCTCGGTGCTTAGTCCTTATTTATTCTCATTAGTTTTGGACCAGATAACATCGAAACTACAGGGTAGTATTCCATGGTGCCTAATGTATGCTGATGATGTAGTGTTAATAGGAAATAGTGAAAGAGACTTAGAACAAAAACTGGAACAGTGGAGACAAGCTCTGGAGGAAAAAGGTTTAAAACTTAGTAGGACAAAAACAGAGTATTTGGAATGTTTATTTAAAGATGGAGTTACTACAAATAAAATGGTATCTTTGGATGGTGAAATGATTGTGAAAAGCAATAGTTTTAAGTACCTAGGATCGGTATTACAGAGTAATGGAGAAATAGATGGAGATGCATGCAGTAGAATAAGGGCTGGATGGATGAAGTGGAAAGAAGCGAGTGGTGTGTTGTGTGACAGAAAAATTCCAATGAAGTTGAAAAGAAAATTCTATAAAACAGCCATAAGACCGGCTATGATGCACGGAACTGAATGTTGGGCAGTGAAAAAGAAAGAGGAACAACGAATGCATGTGGCGGAAATGAGAATGCTTAGATGGATGAGTGGAGTGACAAAGAAGGATAAAATTAGAAATGAGTATATTAGGGGAAGTCTAGGTGTGGCACCAATTGATGCCAAAATGAGAGAGCATAGGTTAAGATGGTTTGGTCATGTTCAACGTCTAGACGTTAATCACCCAATACGAAGAATAGCTGAAGTGCAGATCCCTGGAAGGAGTAGGAGAAGAAGACCAAAGAAGACCTGGGGGGAGACGATAAGGCAGGACATGTTGGTAAAGGGGATTAACATTGATATGACCCAAGATAGAATTGTGTGGAAAAATGCAATTAGGGAAGCCGACCCCGCATAGGGATAAGGCAAAGAGAATGATGAAACGAATTGCGTGCCCAAGATGTTTGTATGCCTAGGAATGGGAAAAACCTATCGGTTATACCCTAAAACCGGTTTTTTCTTCTGCAATAATCGGTTTTTCCGGTTGTTTTTTTGTCACAATTATAACCGGTTTTTTCTTTTTAAAGTAATAACCGGTGAAAAACCGGGTAAGTGGAAAAAATACTGAATTCAGAGAAAAGATGTGAAAATTTTGTTTTCTGAAACCGATTTCACAACATTGATGACTGATTGCTATACTGATATGGACTGATATCCATTCGAATGGAGTATCGCAAACTGAAGCGCAATGTAAATGTAATTTATTGGGTATTGGCTGTGACTAAAAAACCCGTACGCCGGTTTTTGGAACAACCAGTTTTTTTGACCGGTTATAACCGGTAGGTTAAACCGTAGGTAAAAAAACCGGTATAACTGAAAACCGGTGTTTTGTCAACAACCGCCATCCCTATTGTATGCTGATGTTTGTTCTATACCTGTTCCAGCTATTGATCTTCTCACTCAGAACGAGGTTTGTCATCACTTGTGTTTTTGAGTGGTTGATCTTTAAACCCACTTGTATAGAGGCATGGTAGAGCCTTTCGCACATTTCGATGGCATGATCAATGCGATCTGTTATCAGGACTATGTCGTCCGCGAACCTGAGGTGACTAAGTTGCTCTCCATTTATGTTTATGCCCTCTTCGTCTACGTTTGCACGCTTACACATGTATTCCAATAATGTTGTGAACAGTTGAACAGCTTTAGCGAAATCATGTTACCCTGGCGAACTCCACGATAAATGTTGAACTTGTGTGTATCTTCATGGAGTCTGACGCCTGCCGTAGCATTATCGTAGATATTTTTGATGACAGTGGTGTAGCGGTGATTTATTCGGCATTCTTTTTTTAACGCTTCTAGCATTTTCTGTTGGTTACTGTGTCAAATGCTTTCTCATAATCCACAAATATTAAGACGAGTAGATTATGAGGCTTTTAATAACTTGTAGGTGGTCATTTGTGCCGAAGCCTGGCCTGAATCCTGCCTGCTCACATGATTGATAAAAGTCCATTTTGTTCGAAACTCTGTTGGTTATGACTCTTATAAAAAGCTTATATATGTGTGACATGAGGCTGTTTAGTCTATAGTTTACGAAGTTTGTTAAATCTCCTTTCTTAAACATTAAAATAATCACTGCATTTTGCCATTGGGATGGTGTTGTTCCCCGTTCAAGGCATTCTGTGATAAGTATGGTAAGCATTTGTATCAGTTTCTTGCCTCCTAATTTTACGGCTTCAGCAACTACCCCATCATCGCCAGGTGACTTATTGTTTTTCATTTGTAGGAGAGCTTTTTTAATTTCCTCTACAGTAACATCTTGTATGTCTTTAGAGCCCTGGTTTAGAACCTTTGGAATGTTGTCATTTGGGACATTTTCTTCTGCTTTGTTGTAGTGTTGTAGAGTTCGCTGCAAAATTGTCTGACAGTTTGTAGAATTTCCTGTTTAGCTGTTATTATTTCGCCCTTTATGTTTTTCAGTTTGTAAATATTTTATGTCCTGCTGGCCGTTTCCTTCTGAAGACTTTTAAACTTTTGTTCTCTTCTATGACTTTTGATATCTCTCTGGTGTTGTAGTCTCTTATGTCTTTTCTGGTGTTCTTTATGATTTGTTTGTTCAGTTCTCTCATCTTTGTTAGAGTAATTCCGTTTTTATCTGTTAGTATTTATCCGTATTTATTCTTTCCTCTAATAAAGTTTTCGTGCTTAGGCTTAGTTTTTCTCCATCTTTTTGGTTTTTTGGGTAACATTTTTCGTAAGCTTGTTTCAGAGCTTCGACTATTTTGTGGTTTAGTTGTTCGATATGTATGTTTTCTGGTTCTTCAGTTTGTAATTTTTCTTCGACCGTACGTTCAAACAGTTTTGCATTTTTAGGTGGTACCCATCTTCAAAAATTGGGTTTAGAAACAAGCTTCTTTCTTTCTTTTTTTACGTTAAGGATTACTTTTGTTTTTATCATCCTATGGTCACTGCCAGCAGAGAACTTGTTGAGTACTTCCACGTCATGTATTATATATTTTTTATCTGTAATTGTAAAACTTACCTATACTTATTTATCTTTTTTTAAGGCTTTCTCATTACCTGTTGCATAGTGAAGATATGGTCTTGTGTGTTATGTCCGCTATGTGTATGTTATGTGTTATGGTTGCGTACAAACCAACATATTTTCCCTTCTCCAAATGTTTATTGTTACATAATTAAGCATAAAAAAAGTAAAAACAAACTACAAGTAAAATAAGCAGTTTAAAGCTGATGAGATTAATTTCATCGTCGTTATTGCATTAACAGCAACGGTTAAATAAGATCGGCTACTTTAAACTTTCATTACGAATAGTTCCGCATTGATTCAATTAAAAATTCTATCCAATAGAAGAGCATTCTTTGATTGATTTTAACAACAACGAAGTCACAGTCTACTTATATTAAATTCTATTTATTAATACACAGCGCGAAGTAGGTAAAAAAAATCAGCATGGAAAATATAACGTGTCATTCACGGTTGAACAGCTCACACCAAAACTTATTATAACTACTGAATACGAGTTTTGTTTATAAAATTTAATTTCTTAACAATGATACAGTTATTTTTTACAAAGCGAAGTTTATAAATTAAATTGTTGGATTGTTTAAAACATTGTATTGGAGAAACTTGGAGAATTTTTAATAAATATATACCGTTCATATTCTTGTCAGCTGAAATATTGTCAAAACGAACACTACTGTATAGAAAATCATTTAAGAACAAAAAGGTCCACAAAACCATTTCACGTTCTGGATGACGAGTATTCAGTAAGTAAAGTTCAATATGGAGTTTTTCATATACAAATTTTTGTCAAACTGTTGTATACACAGAAAGTGGAAAAACTAATTTTAGAAACCTCAATAAAGAAATAAAACGGAGATTATTAAAGGAAATTAAGATCCACGATCAAAACAACCACCCAAAAGACGTGTTTTGAAAAATAGGATTCATAACAAGGAACTTTAAAGCCAGAACTTGGTACGCTGAAGATAACACAGGAACCCTGAAAGCACATAGAGAGGATATAGCAGATATGTGGAGGATCTATATAAAGACGACCACCGTCGTCACCTGGAACATATTCACATTATCTTAAGAAATGGAAAAAGGACCGGATATACTGGGGGATAAAGGGGTAGAATGAGAAAACATGCAGTTGATTCCAGTTTACTCCAATTAGCCTCTTTTACTCAAATCCGAATCTCACCTTCACGCTGGTGTCCGCTATAAACCGATCAACCCAACTAGAGAGTATCCGACCGCGGCTGGAAAGGTGGGTCGGGAACTGCGAGAGCGGGTAATGGCCCTCCGAAAAGGGTGTTTGGCGTCTACCCAACCCTGTAAAAAACCTTTTGTAAAGGATCGTTTAAACACAGCGATATATCAAACAACTTATCAAGGTCAATCGAGTTGTTGCAACTTATCATTGTGTGTAAACGGTGCATCGCACGACTTATCAAAGTTGGAGTTGGGTTGAGGTTGGTATCAACTTATCACAAGGATCGAGTTGTTTTAATTTATCGTCGTGTCTAAACGGTACAGCGATTTATCATTGGACTTGGGTCGTATCAATTTAGGAGAATCTTACCGTATTAGAATTTATTTACATATATAATTAAATAATGTACAGGGTGATTGATTAGTGGGGTAAAGCTACGTAGATCCGTTATAGTAATAGATAGCAATAAAAGTTAATAACAAAAATTATAGCCAACTTTTAGATTCACATTTATAAAATTAATTAGAATGTTACATAGGGTGTTCTATAACATAGTGGCAGAAATCATAGAGCAAAACAGCGAAACCAAACAAGTTTGATTTCTCCGCTCGCACTCTTTGTTATTTTTCCGAAAAATGAATCTCGATGTCCTGATATCTGAAGTGTTTCAAAGAAAGCTGTTTTTGAATCAGTAAGATTCCCTATTCAGATGACGACGATGGCTTTTTAAATTTATAACTTTATGCAATTTTATAATTAAATAAATATTATGTAACTTAATAATTATTATTAGTTCTACGTTCTACAGTGTGGCAAAACCAAATGGAATAAATTCATTATTTCGTAAACCGACGACTAAAAAATCCGGACATATTTTTAAATTATGATTTTTTGGCATTTACATACTAGTGACGTCATCCATCTCGAAGCTGAAATAAAAAATATACATGCGGACCAATGTAGAAAAGGTCATTTCATTGTTGTCTTCTTACCGGCGTGAGAAATACAAAATAAGATTTACTATTTTATTTGGACATAAGTCACAATTCGAGTTTGAAATCAAGTTTACTTGACGTTTCGAGTTTCACTTCGGAAATCGTTATCAGTATATAAAAAAACATTCATAAATTAAAAATTTAACTTTTGTTTCTGGTGAAGCAACGCAGTTGGAACAAGCAGAATATTATAATTATTGTCACCGGAAAGCGAAAAAGGCAACGCACAACTTGAAAGAACTTATATATTTCTAACTTCGTTTCTGGTGAAGCAACGCAGTTGGAACAAGCAGATATATTATAGTTGTGTCACCGGAAAGCGAAAAAGGTAACGCACAACTTGGGAGAACCTATAGATTGCCAACATGGTTTCTGGTGAAGGAACGCAGTTGGAACAAGCAGATATATTATAATTGTGTCACCGGAAAGCGAAAAAGGTAACGAATAACTTGGAAGAGCCTATAGTTTTCTAACTTCGTTTCTGGTGAAGCAACGCAGTTGGAACAATCAGATATATTATAATTGTGTCACCGGAAAGCGAAAAAGGTAGTCCCTGAAAACTATAGGTTTTTCCAAGTTGTGCGTTACCTTTTTCGCTTACCGGTGACACAATTATAATATATCTGCTTGTTCCAACTCGTTGCTTCACCAGAAGCGAAGTTAGAAAACTATAGGGTCTTCCAAGTTGTGAGTTACCTTTTTCACTTTCCGGTGACACAATTATAATATATCTGGTTGTTCCAACCCTGTTGCTTCACCAGAAGCGAAGTTAGAAAACTATAGATTCTTCCAAGTTGTGCGTTACCTTTTTCGCTTTCTGGAGACACAATTATAATATATCTGCTTGTTCCAACTCCATTGCTTCACCAGAAACGAAGTTAGAAAAGTATAGGTTCTTCCAAGTTGTGCGTTACCTTTTTTGCTTCCCGGTGACACAATTATAATATATCTGCTTGTTCCAACTCCGTTGCTTCACCAGAAGCGAAGTTAGAAAAGTATAGGCTCTTCCAAGTTGTGAGTTACCTTTTTCACTTTCCGGTGACACAATTATAATATATCTGGTTGTTCCAACCCTGTTGCTTCACCAGAAGTGAAGTTAGAAAACTATAGGTTCTTCCAGGTTGTGCGTTACCTTTTTCGCTTCCCGGTGACACAATTATAATATATCTGCTTGTTCCAACTCCATTGCTTCACCAGAAGCGAAGTTAGAAAACTATAGGCTCTTCCAAGTTGTGAGTTACCTTTTTCACTTTCCGGTGACACAATTATAATATATCTGGTTGTTCCAACCCTGTTGCTTCACCAGAAGCGAAGTTAGAAAACTATAGGTTCTTCCAAGTTGTGCGTTACCTTTTTTGCTTTCCGGTGACAATTATAATATTATATCAGCTGCTTTTTCCAACTGTGTTGCTTCACCAGAAACAAAGTTAAATTTTTAATGTATGAATGTTTTTTGTTGATATTTTCAACTCAGGCGCTCCAAAATCAACAAACCACTCGCAAACCCGTCCAAATACGTATTGCGAACCATCAAAGCTTTTGTTGAAAAACCGACAGAAGTTGACGTGCCTGATCCCTTGATCACGCATTTTTAATTACTTTTTCTTTTGCGTAGACAGACGAATAGGGAATGTTGTATACAAATTAAAGTACGGTAATGGTACTTTTTAATAGTGATATAAAATACAGGGTATCCCATTTAAATTTTACTGAAAAAATAATGTACCTACCTACTTGAGTTTTAACTCACCCTTTATTAGATATAAAGTAAATTAGCAATATCAATCATTTTTAAAAATTTTGACAATAAATAAAATATGGCATCAATAAACCATTGCCGTTGTGCTTATTTTTATTTATACAGTGAGTTGAACTTGTTACGATTTTCATATAAAATTGGTTATAACTTTGTAAATACCCTGTATAACATACCCAACCTTTATATTTTGAAAGTAACAGGATCTATTTGTTTACGATGAAAACTAGTTATAATTCATTGAAGGGTCTAAAAGGGTCTACAATGGTCCCCTCTTCAACTTGTTGTGGTCAACTTATCGCAGCGTCTAAACAGCATTTCAACCTCAACAAATCACAGCAACTTGTCATCACAACTAGTTGCTGGACTTATCGCTGTGTTTAAACGCCCCTTTATGAGAGCTACAAAGAAAGAAACCGGACTGTCTAACCTACGACGAACTCGCAAACGAAATAAGGATAATGATTTAAAAATTTGCACGTGGAACGTAAGAAGTCATTATCAGCCTGGAGCCACGGCTCTGCTCATACAAGAAATTAATAAAACCAAAGCAGATATCATTGCTTTACAGGAAATGAGGTGGACTAGCTCAGGCATCCTGGAAAAAAATAATTGCAATATTTACTATAATGGACACCCTACCTGACACGAATTTGGTACCGGATTTATTGTAAGTAGCAAGGTCAAACATAGGGTAATTGATTTCAAAGCTATGTCGAATAAGACTTAAAAGGGAAGTTCGCTAATATTAGCATCCGTGCTCCAACGGAAGAACAAGAGGATGAGGAAAAAGACATGCTCTATGACTATGAAGCACTAGACCGGGAGGCATCTGAACATTCCGTATATGTATTTGGAACCTAGGAGTTTTCTATTGGTTCGTTGCAGCACGCGGTCATATTTTAACCAATAGGCGGCGAGGCCCCAAACGCATATACGGCATGTTATTCGGTTCCAAATTCATATACGGAATGTTAAATATTCGTACACCGAAAAAGATAAGTTTTTATTAGAGTCTGTTAAAAGGAGATTTGTAAAATACTTGTTACTGTATTATTCAATAAAAATAAAACAATTATAGTATTTGGAATGCTATTTGGTGCGAAATTCATATACGGTATGTTAAATATTCGTAGAACAAAAAGACGATTTTTATTAAAGCCAGTTAAAATGAGACTGGTCTTTAATAGTATATTATACAAGATCATTTAATGATGGTCATTATGAAGCCAGTATAAGGGATACGAAACGAGCCGCCTAGCGGCGAGTTTCGTATAGAGTACGAGCTTCATAATGATAATTAAATGCAAGTTATATACACGATTTTTTCTATGATCGTTCACAAAAAAAATATATTCAACTTTATTAATTTTGTAACGCAAACAAATTAAGTAGTTTGTCAGTCTGACAGTTTGTTTACATATTGAGAACTGTCAAAGCGTATATATTTGACTCGCCATTGGTTACTGCGCGTGTGCCACCTTTATCGCGAATGTCATATCGCGATTGTATTGGTTAAAAATCTGTATCATATTGAAAATCTGTATCATAATGAAGTTCATTATGATACAGGTAGTGACATCATAATTGATATATTATAGTATGAGAATATAAAAATTATTGTTAATGTATTATTAAAGATCCATAAGGAAAAAGGTTTTCCTGTTGTTGGCTGTACATATACCATATAATACAAAAAAACGAATAAAGTCCTTTATAAAAGGCCTATATTTAAAATCCCTAAAAAGGGCTACATCACAGAACTAGTTTTCGATTGGTTGAGCAATCATCATCAGTGCTTTCCTAAAATGAATATAACCGTATAAAATGGTGCAAAGGTTTTAAAATTTTGACTACGGTTAAAAAAAGTTGTACGTTATACTCACGTGATCTTACATGCTAACCACCAAAATATTTGTAATTATGTAATACATATATGTAAATAAAATTTGTAATATTATATTTTGGTGGTTAGCATGGTAAGGACACGTGAGTAGGTATAAAATACGACTTTTTTAAACGTAGTCAAAATTTTAAAACCTTTGCATCATTTTATCAGGTTATATTCATTTTAGGAACGCACTGATGATGATTGGTCAATCAATCTAAAACTAGTTCTGTGATATAGCCCTTTTTAGGGATTTTACATATAGACTTTTTATAAAGGACTTTATTCGTTTTTTTGTATTATATGGTACAGCCAACTACAGGAAAACCTTTCTCCTTGTGGATCTTTAGTAATACATTAACAATAATTTTTCTATTCTCATACTATAATATTACTATATTTATAATATTAATATTATTATAGTATGAGAATAGTTAATGTATTATTAAAGATCCACAAGGAAAAAGGTTTTCCTGTAGTTGGCTGTATACCATATAATACAAAAAAAACGAATAAAGTCCTTTATAAAAAGTCCATATTAAAAAATCTATATATTATATCAATTACGATGTCACTACCCGTATCATAATGAACTTCATTAGGATACATATTTTCATTAGGATACAGATTTTTAACCAATATAATCGCGATATGACATTCGCGATAAAGGTGGCACATGCGCAGTAACCAATGGCGAATCAAATACATACTCTTTGACAGTTCTCAATATGTAAGCAAACTGTCAGACTGACAAACTACTTAATTTGTTTGCGTTACAAAATTAATAAATTTGAATATATTTTTTTTGTGAATGATCATAGAAAAAATCGTGTAAACAACTTGCAGTTAATTATCATTATAAAGCTCGTACTCTATATTCTTTCGTATCTCTTATACTCGCTTCATAATGACCATCATTAAATGCTCGTTGCATAATATACTATTAAAAACCAGTCTCATTTTAATTGGCTTTAATAAAAATCGTCTTTTTGTTCTACGAATATTTAACATACCGTATATTAATTTCGCACCAAATAACATTCCAAATACTATAATTGTTTTATTTTTATTTAATATTACAGTAACAAGTATTTTAAAATTATCTCCTTTTAACAGACTCTAATAAAAACTTATCTTTTTCGGTGTACGAATATTTAACATTCCGTATATGAATTTGGAACCGAATAACATTCCGTATATGCGTTTGGGACCTCGCCGCCTATTGGTTAAAATATGACCGCGTGCTGCAACGAACCAATAGAAAACTCCTAGGTTCCAAATACATATACGGAATGTTTAGATGCGACCGGGAGTACGATTAGTGCCCAAATAATGACATCAAAATAATAGCAGGAGACTTTAGAGAATATATTTTCGCCCACCAACGGAAAAGAGAGCCTACACGTAGACTCTAATGATAACGGTCTCAGATTCATATACTTTGCAACACTATTTAAACACGATTTTCCCTTACAGATTTACATAAGAGAACTTGGAAATCTCCTGATAATGAAACGATTAACCAAATAGACCATATGAAGAGTATAGGGGAAAACAAGGAATGTCACATTTTATACAATTGAGATAAACACCAATAAAGGTTTAATTCTTATGATATTTAAAAACTGCTTAGGAGATTCTTACAAGAATTCTAGCAATTATTTTTTATAATCTTAGTACAATATTAATCATTATTAACTTATTAATTTAATAATGCACCAAAAAACTGCTAACATTCCTTATTTTTGTTCAGTGGCGTACGGAAAATGCTGGTCCTTCGCCTGGATACAAATTCTTAGAAAATTTATATAGACTAATCTTTCTGGTTATTGTTCTGAATCGATAGTCTAGTCCAGCGATACTCAACCTATTTCCTTCCTGGGCCACATAGTAGCTATTGCTACAGCTTGCGGGCCGCAATCAAGATGAAGTAGTATACAGGGTGTTTCATTAGTAACAGAAATACTTGAATGGTGAATAGAGGTAAATGAGGCGGTTCTAGACATACTAAATTTATCGCTCCACCGAGTTTATAACCAAGTTACAAGGTGATTTATCGATTTTGCCCATTTCTTTCTGGACCCATAACTTTAGAACCACCTCGTATATTTTTTTGATATTTGGTACACATATGTCACATTTAGAACACAAACCACCCAACTACTAATCACAAGAAAAATCCAGGTCCGGATTAAACAAAATTATAAATCCATTGTGACCTTGAAACAACATCCTGTATATTGAAATTTTCAAAACCCGTTTACACATTTAAAAAGAGCTTTAATGGAGCTTCCATTTTTTGGGCAGACAATTCAATGACTTTAATTTTGAAATTATGTCGAAATTTTTAAAAACTCGAACTTTCAAAACAAAAATTTCGATATAATTTCAAAATTAATGTCATTAAATTATCTGCGCAAAAAATTGAAGCGAGCAATTAAACTTAGTTTTTTGTGCTCTTTTCAAATGTGCAGCCGAATTTTGAAAATTTTAATATACAGGGTGTTGTTTCATAGTCACAATTATTTAAATTTTTTTTGTTAATCCGGAGCTGAATTTTTCTTGCGATTAATAAATGGGTCGTTGTAATGTAGTAAATAAGTATTGATTATTTTTAAAATGAATATTTGTTCATTAAATTTAATAATTTATTATTAAAAGTTAATAATAACCTGCTTTTTAATCAGAGTTTTTACAAATTTCAATATAATTTAAAATTAAAGTCATTAAATTGTCTGCCTCACGCCCAAACACGCCTCAAACACATCGGAACACTATCAGATAATTCGAAAAACACGTGAAATTTGACAAATAATTTGATCACAGGGCCCTTTAGTTAACCCTCGGGCCTCATAAAAAGCGCTAGAGGGCCGCATGCGGCCCGCGGGCCGCAGGCTGAGTATCACTGCTAGTATCTAGTTGATAGTATTCAGTTTTTGCTACCTCATGGTGAGAAAAGCCAAAATTCATGAAAAAGTGACATTTCTTGTTTTTCCTCTGTACTCTTCATATAATATAATCATCGATGTAAGACACTGCTTTAACTTTTAGATGTTAAAAAATCGACATTAATAAACTAAAAAGATCCCGACATACCAAATGTACCTATACAGACAGCAAATAGAATATCAAATAAGGACAGAAAACTTAGAAGAAAAAGACATTAATCAACTACGGGCAAATATACGAGATATTGTGTTACAGAAATCGGTTGAAATATTAGGCAAAACCAGGTCGGACAAAAGAAGTCATTGGTTTGATCATGAGTGCGAAATGGCAACAAATAGAAAGAACGCAGTATATCAAAAAACCATCGACGCAGGTTGTACACGGAGAAAGAAAGAAGAGTATAGACGTCTTAGAAGAGAGGAAAAACGTATCAATCGACGTAAGAAGAGGGAATACGAACAGAATACTCTCAATGAGATACAAAGTTTATTTTTGATATAATAATAATAATATCGTATGGCATTTTTGCCGGGGAGATCCTTTCGGATAGTTCCGGCGCCATTTACATCTTTAACCCTGTTTTAAGTAACTAGTGCCGATGTACACTAGCCCAGGGGGACCGACGGCTTTACGTGCTCTCCGAGGCACGGTGAGACGGCTCGTGTCATTATTGGAAATGAAAATGGTTTGTCTTTGGAATAGCTCGAACCCACGTGCACTGGCGTATGAGGCCAGCGATTATGCCGTTACTCCACGGCCGCTCACATTTATTTTTGATAAAAATGAAACAAGAAAATACTGCAAATCCTTAAATAATAGCGTCGAGAATTTAAACCACGATTAAAACAACAGATGGGCACAACATTTCAGCGAACATCTAAATATAAACGATATTGAAGGAGGTTACAACATAGAAAATCAACAAAACCTACATCATCAACTACACAGTGAAGACCTAACAAGAGAAAACGTGTCAAATGCTATACTAAAACTCGAAAGACAATAAAGACCCAGAAATCGATGAAATCTGTTCGGAAATCTATAAAAAATGTGGTGATCAACTTTTTGTAGCAATCGATCAACTAATAGTACTTATCTGGCAGTGAATTGGTACCAGAAGAGTGGCTAAAGGGAATACATAATATGTATGTCCGTTGCATAAAAAGGGTGATCAACTGGATTGTAAGAACTATAGAGGCTTTACTCTGTTAGCATCAGCGTATAAAATATTTAGCAATGTATTGTTTGACGGACTTAAACAAACATTTTACAAAGGATATTGTTGGTCAATATCAATGCGGATTTACTGCTGGAAAGTCAACTATACATCAAATTCAAGCACATAGGCAGATTCTAGAAAAGTCACTGGAATATAAAATATATACACACCATATCTTCGTCGACTTCAAAGCAGTCTATGACAGTGTTAAAAGAACTGCATTGTATAATGCAATGATAGACTTTGGGATCCCACCTAAGTTAGTTAAGTTGACCAAACTAACAATGCAAAACGTAAGCTCGTGCGTAAGAATTAAAAGAGAAAACTCTACGTTCTTTAACATCAATAATGGTCTAAGACAGGTAGACCGATCAAAGAACAATTTGACCTAAAAAAAATAAAGGAAGGATGAAAATTTGGGAATAGGTAGTTGAAATTGTCTATTATTATATAAGAAAAAGTTTACAATTCTACAGGGAATGCCCCCCTCTTGAAGGTAAAAAAATACATTCAAAATAAGACCGGAATTGGATAAAATGACTAATTCTAAACAACTTTTGTTCTATAGAGTTTTTTCACTTAAATCAATACTTTTCGAGTTATTTGCGAGTGAATATGTTCATGTTTAACAAAATAAAACATGTTTCTGAACGGTTTTTCGGAGATAACTCAAAAAGTAAGTATTTTAGCGTAAATTTGGGAATAGGTAGTTGAAATTGTCTATTATTATATAAGAAAAAGTTTACAATTCTACAGGGAATGCCCCCCTCTTGAAGGTAAAAAAATACATTCAAAATAAGACCGGAATTGGATAAAATGACTAATTCTAAACAACTTTTGTTCTATAGAGTTTTTTCACTTAGTCAATACTTTTCGAGTGAATATGTCCATGTTTAACAAAATAAAACATGTTTTTAAACGGTTTTTCGGAGATAACTCAAAAAGTAAGTATTTTAGCGAAAAAAATATTCTTAGCAAAAATATAGCTCATAAAAAATTTAAAAAAATGGTGTATACATGAGGTCTGTAGACTCAGTAGAAGCAGAGTTGCAGCTAATGAAAAGTAGGTTCTTCTTCGTCAAATTCCAAATCGAATATTTCAATGTGAAATAACCCAAATACGAAGCATTTTTCGGGGAAAATTCATTTTAACTTTTTTAAAGTGTTTAAAAAAAGGTTTATTTTTTTTTGAACTTGTAACATTAAAAGTAAGTGAGTTAAGCCTGATTCTCATTAGACGTGCAAGGAACCGAACCGGCAACGGCAAGGCACGGGCAAGGTTTTCGGAGCCAATTCACACTGCGAAAGGCTTGCCGCGGGTTGGTTGCTTTGTGTAGTGAACAATGTTGAAATTGAACGTTAATAAAAATTGCTCTAATATTAGACGAAGAAACAGAAAATGGAAACAAATATTGCAGAAATAGAAAAATACGTTGTTGGGTGCTTAAAATGCTACAAGAAACGCACAAAAGAAGAAGAATTTGCAACCTTACATTCCGAACTTTTAGACGATCAGACAAAATTTCTTAAATATAACCGAATGACAGTGAATGAATTTAACAACTTATGGCTGCATATTGAACCATAATATTCAACCTATTTCTATAGTCACCCATCAAAAAAACCAATGAAACACCAAGACAGTACAAATTACTGCATATGCAGACGATGTAGTTCTACACTTTAACACGACTAACTGAAGCGTTCAAAAACATTGATCCTGAAGCACGAAAAAGGGAGCTTTAAATAAACGAAGCAAAAACGAATGACATGACCGTCAAAAGAACACCTGACAATGAAAATTATATCACAATAGATAACTATACTCTTGAACGTGTGGATGCCTTCACATATCTGGGCACAGAAATCAGAAGAATTTCGTAAGTATCGAAATTAAATGCACGTATTTCCAGAGGGGAATGCTATGCTATTAAAAGATTGATGACATCGAAATTATTAGACAAAAGAATCAAAATGACTATCTACAGAACATTGATTAGACCCGTATGGTTGTGAAACCTGAGCAATGACGAAAAGGGATGAAGCCCAACTCAGTTCATTCGAGAGAAAAATACTGAGAAAAGTATATGGCCCGGTGCAAGCAAAAGACGGCATATAGAAAATCAGTAGAAACAACGAGGTTAATGAATAGAATAAAGGTTACAATATTGTACAATTTGTGAAAAGTCAAAGACTATCATGGCTGGGACATGTGCAGAGAAAAGACAATGAATAAACAACAAAGAAAATATTACAATGGAAGCCGATAAGAAGGTGAAAAAAAAAGAAAGGGCCAGAACGGGAGGCATGGATGACGTGGAAGATGACATAAAAACCATGAACATAAGACAATGGAGAAAAAGTACACAAGAAAAATCCGAATGGAAGGATATAACCAGACAGGTAAAGACCCATCCAGAGTTATGATGCCAAAAGAAGAAGAAAAATTGGCACATATTGAAGAACCTCTTCAAAAACAAAATACTTCTTTTCTCTATCGTCTTTATAAAAATGATTTTAAACAACCAAGATTGCAGATTGCTTGCCGGTAAGGTATTCACACTGTAGTGACCTTCACGGCACATGCTAGGCAAAGATTGTTTCGAAAAGAACGTCGCATGCAAAGACCGTTGCTTGCCGGTGCCTGGCACGCATAGTGTGAATTACATCCCGTGAAGTGCATAAGATTTTATGTAAAATGTATCTTGCCGAGCCGATGTCTTGCCCATGCCGAGCACTTGCCTTGAGTGCTAGTGAGAATCAGCCTTTAGGCTCAAAATACTGTTGCTCCCTTTTATTTTTTGGTAAAAAAATCATGAAAATCACCCCCTAATTAGCATCGCAAATAAAATTTATCATTACCACTTCACAAGTTACTTTGTCTATGTATTGTTTATATGATCTGTAAGTTTCATCGGATCAAAGTGCTTCTTTTTGAAAAAGATGTAGTTAAAATGACTTGAGCGAGTAACTAATCACGAGTTTAGGCAAATTTGGAACAGCCCTAGCATAACCAATTTTTGTCTAATAAGAAAACAAAAAATCAAAAATATTCAGAAAAGCAAAAGGTACATTTTACTACCTTTTGTTTTTTGGTATTACTAATAATTTTTAATTTAATTCCATAAACAATTCCGATTTTTTCAAAGTACAAGAAAATGTTTTTATTTTTTATTTTCGAAATTTTAGTCTTTTTTAGAGCAACAAATGATCGTACCAAAATTCAAAAACTGCCATTTTAAACCTTTGCTCATCTACTAATAGATGAATACTCTATTGCCATTTTTAACCTTTATTTGTTAAAACTAAAATTCTCGTCTGAACTGTGACAGGCATTTTTTTTATTTATAATGTATTAGGTATATAGTACCCAAAAAACCCATTTGCAATCTGGCTGGTCAAGTGTCAACACAAAAACCTTATTTCTCTGGACTACCATTTAAGTTCACATTTGCCTATTTTAATACAAATCCAAAATTAACAAAAATAATAACCTCTAAGCAAAGCTGCCTTAAACTACTTATTATTATTTAAAATCACTAGTTTTTATCCATTTTCTCAAAAGTAGCAACATTTTACATAGTATCTTTCTGAAGTAAACGAATCAAGTAAAAACAAAATCTTATTTTATTATGAGCTATACTTATGATTTCTCAAACGCAATATTATAAAGTGTTGAATTTCCGCAAACTGTGTCTATGTTTTATTCTTGATATGTCTGTCTGTCAGTCTCTTTGAAGATCCACAATTCTCTGAACACCACGAGAACAATAAACTTAAATTACTTGATTTTTTTTAAACTCCCGTAAGCATTTTAGCCCGATCAAGGAACACAAAACTTTACGAAAACCTCCGAAAAAAATAAAGGAAGAATGACAATTTGGGAATAGGTAGTTGAAATTGTCTATTATTATATAAGAAAAAGTTTACAATTCTACATCCCCTCCATTTTACAAAAATGGAGGGGAATACCCCCTTCTCGGGGGTGAAAATATACATTCAAAATAAGTCCAGAATTGGATAAAATGACTTCTAAGCAACTTTTATTCTATAGAGTTTTTTCACTAAGTCAATACTTTTCGAGTTCTAAGTACTTAGCTAACAAACGTCTGTCTCAAAAAACTCGTATAAGGCTGTATAGAACATTGATAGTCCCCGTTCTCACATATGGATCAGAGGCATGGACGCTAACTAAAACAGATGAATCCGCTCTGTCGATTTTTGAAAGAAAGGTGCTACGTAAGATATTCGGAGCGGTCTGTGAGAACGGAATATGGAGGCGTAGCTATAACTTTGAACTGCAGAATATCTACAAGCATACGTTTGGTGGAAAAGATATTATCACTATAATTAAGCGAAACCGCCTGCAGTGGGCAGGACATGTAGCCCGGGCCCCGGAATCGAACATGATAAGAAAGATTCTAACAGCGCAACTCGTGGGAATGAGAAGACGGGGTAGACCAAAGCTGAGGTGGATGGACGAGGTAACACAGGATGCCGAGAAGATCGGAGTCGGCAACTGGAAAATGCAAGCAAGGGACAGAACAGAATGGCGTAGAAAGCTTGAGAAGGTCGAGGCCCTCTAAGGGCTGTAGCACCAAGATGATGATGATGAATGCTTTTCGAGTTATTTGCGAGTGAATATGTTCATTTTTAACAAAAAAACATGTTTTAACGGTTTTTCGCAAATAACTGAAAAAGTAAGTATTTTATCGAAAAAAATATTTTTAGCGAAAATATAGCTTATAAAAAAGTGAAATAAATGGTGTATGCATGAAGTTTATTGACCCAGTTGAAGCAGAGTTGTAGCTAATGAGAAGTAGGTTCTTCTTCGTCAAATTACAATTCGAATATTTTAACGTGAAATAACCAAAAAACGGAGCACTTTTCTGGGAAAACTCATTACAACTTTTTTAAAATGTTTAAAAAAAGGTTTAAGTATTTTTGTTTTTTTTTTAAACTTCCAACATTAAAAGTAAGTGAGTTACGCTCAAAATATTGTTGGTCGCTTTTATTTTTGGTAAAAAAATCGCGAAAATCACCCCCTAATTAGCATCCGAAATAAAACTAATCGTTACCACTTCACAAGTTACATTGCTTATGTATTCTTTATATGATCTGTAAGTTTTATCGATTCAAAATGCTTGTTTTTGTAAAGGCTGTAGTTAAAATGGCTTGAACGAGTCACTATTCACGAGTGTATGCAAATTTTGAACAGTCATATATCATAACCAATTTTTGCCTACCAGAAAAACAAAAAATCCAAAATATTCAGGAAAGCAAAACGTACATTTTATTGCTCTTTGAGATTTTTGGTATTACTAATTATTTTTAAGTTAATTTGAAAAATAAATGGAAATTTTTTCAAAATTAGAAAAATTTTTTTGTTTTAAAACCAATTTTTTTTTAAACTAACACTTTGAACCAATGAAACTTACAGATCATATTTATAAAGAATACCTAAGCAAAGTAACTTGTGAAGCGGTAACGATTAATTTTATTTGGGATGCTAATTAGGGGCTGATTTTCGTGATTTTTTTACCAAAAAATAAAAGCCACCAACAATATTTTGAGCGTAACTCACTTACTTTTAATGTTAGAAGTAAACAAAAATAACCCTTTTTTTAAACACTTTTAAAAAGTTATAATGAGTTTTCCCCGGAAAGTGCTCCGATTTTTTGTTATTTGACGTTGAAATATTCGATTTGGAATTGGACGAATAAGAACCTACTTTTTATTAACTACAACTCCGCTTCTATTGGGTATACAGACTTCATGCATACACCATTTTTCACTTTTTTATAAGCTATAATTTTACTAAGGCTATTTTTTTCGATAAAATACTTACTTTTTGAGTTATTTGCGAAAAACCGTCCAAAAACATGTTTTTTTTTACAAATAAACATATTCACCCGCAAATACCTAACTCGAAAAGTATTGACGGTGAAAAAACTCTATAGAACAAAAGTTGCTTAGACTTAGTCATTTTATCCAATTCCGGACTTATTTTAAATGTATATTTTTACCCCCGAGATGGGGGTATTCCCCTCCATTTTTGTAAGATGGAGGGGATGTAGAATTGTAAACTGTTTCTTATGTAATAATAGACAATTTCTACTACCTACTCCCAAATTGTCATCCTTCTTTTATTTTTTTTTTGGGTCAGATTGTTCTTTGATCGGGCTATTTGTTAGAGCCAGATATCCCGGAATCATTATTTCTGGAGAATTGTATATCGTGTGTGTGCTGCAAGCAGAATCCCCACAGTTTAATTTTATAATAAATCAATTTTCAACTTTGCTTCCACAAAATAGTTTTTCAGTTCCGAGAAAAATTTATTTCCATGCATTGCTGTTGTATTTGAGTTTTTTGTACTGCATAAAAAACAAGAATACTACAAAAAAATATTGGTTTGTGTTTATTGCTCTACGAGAAAAGTTCGTAGAAAATTAGTCCAGGCTCTATCGTCGCCCCCGTTAGGTAAATTATTCCGATTCGACTTTTTTGCACAAACTTACTCAAAAAGAGGTCCTTATAACAAAACCACAGGGTGTCGGGAGGTGCCGCGGTCGGAAAATTGTTTTAACATTTTTTTTAAACAAATTCACAAAAATAATTTTTTCATTTCGAACAAATTTTGTTTAGATCATTTGGGTCATTCTGAGCAAAAAAGGTCTCTTGTGATTTTTCTCTAAAATTGATTGTTGTCGAGTTATACGCGGTTTAAAATTTGAAAAACGCGAAAATAACGATTTTAAAGGCTTAACTCTGTTAAAAATTATTATTATGAAAGTCAGAAAGTCACCAAATCTAAGTTTAGAGCCCCGCCTACTTCTTCAATCCTGAAGAAATTTTTGTCATTTTATTACTAAGCAGTTATTTTTAATTATTAACAATGAGCGCTAAGAGCGTATTGAGGCGGCCGTCAATGTGAGTGCGAGTGAGATGCACCATTGTACGGCCGGAATGGTGTATCTCTTTCGCACTCACCATTGACTGCCGCCTAATACGCGCCTGCGCTCATTGTTAATAATTAAAAATCACCGCTTAGTGCGGCCATCCACGTTTCGGTATACCTGTACATGTGAGACCACACACACACGCTACGGTAAACCTGAAAATTTTAATTCAGTCGAAAAATGGCATGCAAAGACGACCCAATCTCTTTAGTCGGTTTGTTAGTAGCTACAAAGTATAAAAAAAGCGAAAACACAAAATTTGGTGTAAAGATTGGCTTATAAAAAGAAATATGCAGGGTGTTTCATTAATAATTGTCCATATAATAACTGGAAAACCCTTAGCACAGAATACGAAGATTTAACCTAAAACACTTATATAAAATATTCCTCCTTACCGAGATAAGAGGGTGTTTTATTTCAAATATGTATTCTAAAATGATTTTAGCCCATTGCTTTAACAACTTTCAATATTTTTTGTTCAAACTTGACAAACAGTTTACACATTTTAAGACACTTTAACTAGCCTTAAAAGATAGTTTGCTGCTGTTGCCAGAGGCGTGCTGTAGGGATATATACTTCATTCTTCCCGCTTTTTCTTTTTTTTATTTATGTTTTAGATTCGATAATAATATATTCAAAATCTTACCGAAAGCTGACAATTTGGATTGGCTCAACTGCAGATAATGGGTGCTGCTGTCTTATATGACAGGCATCATGTAGTGATCGACCTTGTAGTGGCATCACCGGTGATGGTAACTTCAAGCTCCCGAAGGGAGAAAGGGTTGATTTATTCCCAAAAACTAGAAGATATAATATATATCAGACACCAAGCAGTTATGAAAGCCATTTCCTTGCCATTCTTCCAGAAATAATCGAAAAGTAGCAGAAAGGCAAGGATAAATAAAGAGAATATCGAACAAACACGTTTCTTGGAGATGAATATTTGAGGTTAAACATGAAAAAATAAATGGTTAAAAGAGTTATGAATATATGGAATACAATATGTCGAAAAATACTCACCCCAAGAGAAATAAAATGAAGGCCTACTTAAAATCCATTGGTTTTATATCCAGAAAAATTAGACTCCCACCATATTGGAAGTAGGGATAATGACACTACTAGAAACGGTGGGGTTGATATTGACATTGAACGTGTCAAGAGCATAGAATATGAATATCTTTGATTGAATTTGATGGTTTCGGATAGGATCATAATAAAAAGAGAGTTGCCTATAACAGGGCGCCAACTAAGTTTTTAACGGGAAACCAGTAAAACAATGAAATAATTTAATGTAAGAAATTAATGAATTGTTAAAGAAAATAGAATAAAATAATTATTTGAACATAAAATAACAAAGATGTGACGTTTATAACGTTACAAGGTACTTTTTTACTCTGTATGAATGTCTCCCGTGCTTGCAGATAACCGTATTTTATTTCTTTTGCTTCAGTTCATTTTTATTAACCGTATAAAAACCCTCATCAAGAAAATTGTAGATAATTTCAATTTTTGTTTCACGTTACCCAGAAGCTCAGAACCCCAGATCTTCGACCATTTCCGTGCTGTGCATTCTTTATGAGCAAATACATTTTTAGCTCCTCCACTATTTCAAACTTCGACCTTAAAATTTTAACCCTCATGGGAGGGGTTTTATTTCCGATCGATCTTTGCCAAACTTATTATGTTAAATTCCAACAATTTTGTGGGACTGAATTATTACCGAAATGTATAACTCACTATATACTGACAACTTTTGTTGCAAAAATTTTGCTTTAGCAGGGCATTTAGCACTAAAAACACCGGAATAAATCGATTTTTAAATACACCACCTAGAGACTTGCAACTTTTTGCATTGTGTGTTGGGATGACCTCAGGAAAAAATTATACTATAGAAAAATGGGTGAAAATGTATAGTTGCATTTTAAAGTGCATAAAATGCATCCAAAAATGCATAAACATGTCAAAATAAATATATTAAGGGCCAGATTTTGTTACTCGGGGGTTTTTGGAATCGCTAAACACGCATACGTCATCAGAACCGACCGCCGGAGCACTTGGTGCTCAGTGCCACTGCTAAGGCACGTCATCTTCTGGAGTTTTGAGGGTTTTCGGCACTAAATTACTGCAAATAGATTACTCAATTAGAAAATCAATGGCCCTCTGACTACCCTAGAGAGAGAACCTACAGTCTTGTCAAAGATGCAATTAAATCACTAAAGAGAAATAAATCCCCAGGCATTGATTCAATACCAGGTGAAATACTACAGTTACTAGGTGACAAAGGATTACGTATCATACATTCTATATGTGTCGCTGTTTGGAATTCAAGAAAATGGCCATCTGATTGGTGTACCTCAATTTATATCCCGCTACACAAAAAAGGAACTACTACCAGAGGTGAAAACTATCGCACACTGTCACTAATAACACATGCTAGTAAAATCTTGTTGCATATCATCAAAAACAGATTAAAAAACTATCTACATTACCAAATACCTCAGGAACAAGCGGGGTTTATAAAGGGTAAAGGTACATGGGAACAAATCCTGAACCTGAGACAACTCATTGAAAAGTCTAGAGAATTTCAAGTACCTATGATTATATGCGTCGTTGACTACCAAAAGGCATTTGGTGGTGTAAGCTGGATAAATCTATGGTCCATTTTAATAGAAATGGGCACACCAGTACACCTGGTGACACTTATTAAAAATCTGTACCAGTCCAATAGATCAGTACGACTAGATCAGAAGTTCTCAAACCAATTCAAGACCGAGAGAGGTGTTAGACAAGGATGCGTGTTGTCACCTGACTTATTCAACATTTATGGTGAACATGTCATGAGGATGGCTTTAGAAGAATGGGCCGGTGGAGTAACAGTAGCTGGTAGAAAAATCTCCAATTTAAGATTTGCTGATGACACTACACTTATAGCAGCAAATGAGCAAGAAATGTTTGATCTCCTGCGAAGAGTTGAGTACGAGAGCAATAAAGTTGGTATGAAAATCAATAAAGCTAAGACAAAAAAAAAATGGTGGTTGACAAATCCGACACTATTCAACTGACTAACATGTTACAGGTATAGCGATACTGTATAGCGATACGCTTTAATTACTATTTTTGCTAATTTTATTTTCTTAATTTTTAATAACTTTTCTCAAAACGAAACAACATTAGTCATTTAAAATTCACATGTAATACACAAACCATATGCCAACAAGGGCCGTTGATTTCGAGAAACGAAAATGTATCTCTGAATAGATTGTATAAAATTAATGTTTTTTTCAAGGAAACACTAATTGATTACGATGCCAGATTGACACACCCTTCATGTCAACTTCTTAAAATACAAAAAGGTTCTCATCTTTTAAAACGCAGCTGCAGTAATTTATTGCCCTTCTGGCCATTATCGCAAAACCGCAAACCAGTTGACATAATAGTTGGTGATCCGGCAAGTCAATCTCTACACACCATGCGAACGATGCAGACACACCCTCGCTCTCGCTAACAAACAAACCTCTTTCGAGATATAAGCAAAACACCGCTTGTTTACCCAAAAATAAATAAATATTACTGTTCGTTGTTACACTTATTTTTAATTAATTCCGTCAACACACCACCGGAATACAGGAATACCAGATAGTAAACACCTTTGTCTATCTCGGGTCTAGCATAACTAACGATGGTAACTGTGAAGCAGAAGTTCGGAGACGTATTGGTGTGGCAAAAAATGCGATGAGTCGCCTAACTAAAGTTTGAAAAGACATATCTATTTCTCAAAATATCAAGATGAGGCTGGTGAATGCCCTTGTATTCTCAATATTTCTATACGGGGCAGAAACTTGGACTCTTCGCGCTCGCGAGCGCCAAAAAATTGATGCCTTTGGGATGTGGTGTTGGAGAAGAATGCTGCGCATACCTTGGACAGCTCATAGGACAATCGTTTCCATTCTAAACCAACTCAAGATTAAAAAAAGGCTGTTCACAATATGTCTGCAACGAATATTGCAATTCTTTGGTCACATGGTTCGCAGAGGCGACGACAGTTTAGAGAGATTAATTGTTTCTGGAAACGTTCCGGGGAGAAGATCAAGAGGACGATCACCAACTAGATGGTCCGACCAAATTACGAATTCAGCTGGAAACTCATTCAGCGAAGCTCTTAGAGTAGCTGCAGATAGAGACCAATGGAAAACGACAAGAGAGAGAGAGAGAAATAGATTACTCGGGCGGTTTTTGGGGTTGCTGAAAACGAATATGCCACCAGAACCGACTCCCGAAGCACCTGATGTCTATGGTCACGTCATCTTCTGGAGTTTCGAGGGATTTTGGCACTAAATTGATGCAAACAGATTACACTGGAAGTTGTTGGGGTTACTGAAAACGAACACGATATACAGAACTAACCTCCGGAGCACATGGTGCCCACGGTTACTGCAAAGACACGTCAACTTCTGAAGTGTGGAAGGTTTTTGGCACTGAATGCATGCAAATAGATTACTGGGCGATTTTTAGGGTCGCTGAATACGAATACGCTACCAGAACTGACCCCCGGAGCACCTGTGCCCAAGGTCACTGCTAAGGCATTTTTTTGTTAGTTTTTTAGCACCTGTGCCCAAGACTTGTTTGTATGTGTGTCGTGTGTGTGTGCATGTTGAGTAAATTGAGTATAATTTGCGTCGAGTTCTTCTAAGGCCTTACTTATTTCCTTTTTGTTCTGTACGAACAAGTTGTTATCGTTCTTTATTGTTTTGTATTCAGAGGCGTAGCTACCGGCGTATCAGCCGTATCAATTATACGGGCCTCCCGACATTCAGGGGCCCCAGCGCGGCATGTCGACACAAAATTCCATTCAAAAAATTGAACAATATATTCTACAATTATTTCACTATTAAAACGCTTTGAACAGTGTATATTGTTTGGATATCGACATTTTCGTGAAATGGATACTTTATCTATATACATATAAACTATATTTATGTACAGGTACATACCTATCTATTTTCTGCCTCCCTCCTTTCTATAACTACATAGCTTTTTTGTTTTCAAGCTACTTTTTATTGTCTATTCACCGTTGGTTGTATGTGAGACATCGTATAATGTTTAAAATGCCAAATTGCAATATTTGTAATCGCTTTACCTTTGAATATTTTAAACATTGAAACACTGTGTATTGTTTGCGTATATTTTCGTGTAATCTGTTCTTTATCTATAAATTGTATTTAAGTATATCTATGTATTTGCCGGTTGCTCGCCGTTAAAGTACAGAGCTTCTTTGTTTACGTTCATTTTCTATGTCCATTTACCCTTGGCTTGAAAAAACTGAATCTGTTTTAAAACAACGGGTCTCAACAATTCAAATCTATTTTTCGACTTTGGTTTATTATAGTTTATTAGGTTAATTATTATTATCTATATTTGGGTTTTATACGCAGAACTTATTAGTTTCTAAGGATGTATTATGCAATTTGCAATTTATTTAAATTTTGCAATATACAGGGTGTTTCATTAATAATTGGAAATAATTTGACTGTAGATTCTTGGGCTCAAAATATTAAGATTTAACGCAAAAACAAAAAACGAAAACTGGTACGTTTATTCCAGAGATGAATCGATTTCGATTGCATCAATTGCGAATTTCTAGTACCGATTATATGCGTCCGTTTTAGGTAGGTCAACGAATATTTTATCGCATTATTTTTTGTGTGTTTAATTTTGAAACATTTTTGACAAATTATGAGGTATTCTAGTACTAAAAGTTACTCTTGCTTTAAGTCGGTAAAATATACCATTTTTTTGAAAATTTTTTCAAATTTTGTTCAAATTCAAAAAATTCAAAAAACATTTTCAAATCGATTTTTCTAGAAGACGGTGTATCCTACCGACCTAAAGTAAGACTAACTTTTGGTACTAGAATACCTCACGATTTAACAATCCAGTGTCAAAAATGCTTAAAAGTCAAAGACAAAAAGTTATGCGATAAAATAACCGTTTCCCTACCCAAAGAGGACGCATATGACCGGTACTAGAAATTCACAATTTATGAAATCGATTTATATCTGGAAGATATATAGACGTATCAGTTTTGTTTTTCTAAGTAGAAGTGTTCTAGAGGTATGTATTTAAAAAAATTTGGTTAAAAGTCACCATCTTCAAAGAACTCCAGCTCCCTTAGGAAGCATTTTCGGGGTAGGTGATTTGGGTTAATTCTCAATATTTTAAGCACAGGAATCTACAGTTAAAATATTTCCAATTAATAATGAAACACCCTATATTGTTTTGTTTTATTTCATTATCTTTTATTTTTTAATAATATTGACGATTTTTGTAATTTCAGTAAACTGTATTTGTTATTGTTTTTTTCCTAATCTTTGTAAGCTTTGTCCATAAAATTGTAAAACTTTCAGTGACAATAAAGCATATTTCTATTCTATTCTATACAAGCGTTTTTGCTTCTTTTGTTGAACATTTTTTTAGCACTATGCCATATCAGTGGTGGAAAAGGGCCCCGCGACAAACTTTGATATGGGGCTCCTGTGGGACTAGCTACGCCACTGTTTGTATTATCACTTCGATCACGATTAGTCATATTAAGATTAACTACGGCACACCGTTCTCCAGTCAACATCGAGATATAACGATTTTGAAAAGAACTTTGACAACTTAAATTACAGAGCAAATATGTAATAGCAGATTAGATTGTTTCCAGGCATGTATGAGTATGTTGTACATACTAGAATTTTAAATATAATGTATTATATTAACCTTCGGATGACCAAGCGGGGGAAATTGTGACCCCAGCGTATGTTTTTCTTTAATAAATTCAAAAGTATTTTCAATTTTTAACCCATTATTTTTTTATTTGACTTTAATATCATTCTATATATCCTCATATTTTGAAATAAAAAAAATTCCCTATATTTTTCGAATACAAAAAAATATTCTGAAGTTGATGTTTAGTAAAATACCGTCTATTATGTGTAATTCCAAGTAGTTTTACGCTAATGACGTCGACTTTGCAAAGTAAGAATACACTTAAATAATTGATGGATTCGACCGTTACTTGATGGAAGTTCATTTTATCTAACAATAAAACACTGAAAACGTTTGTTTTCTATACTTCCACAAAATTTATTATAACTAAGTGACTACAGCTGTTTCGGCAGAGTGCCTTTCTCAAGTGATATAGTTTACAATGTGTTTGCCTTTTTAAGTCTTCAACTGAAGAGGTTGAGGAGTGGGGAGCTGCTCTCTCACATATACTGGCTCTCTCACATATACTGGCAAGATAACAACAAAAATAGCCAGATACATAAAAAAGAAAGGAATAACACCAGCTTTCAGAACTAACAACAACTTAAGCAAATATATTAAGAACAATAAAAGCCGAAAGAGAAAGCAACTACAGAGTGGTGTGTACAAACTAACTTGTGGTGACTGTCCGAAAACGTACATCGGTCAAACTGGCAGAACTTTTGACAAACGGATAGCAGAACACAAAAGGGCATTCAACAATAGAAAAACAGACACTTCTACATACGCACTTCACCTTCTAGATCATAATCATTCCTTCAATGAAGAGTTTCAAATTCTGCATATTCAAAATAAAGGCCTTAAGCTATCTTTTTTAGAATCTATGGAAATTAATAAACTGAAAAATACAGATATAATTCTGAATGACCAACTCGAGACAAACAGCTCCCCACTCCTCAACCTCTTCAGTTGAAGACTTAAAAAGGCAAACACATTGTAAACTATATCACTTGAGAAAGGCACTCTGCCGAAACAGCTGTAGTCACTTAGTTATAATAAATTTTGTGGAAGTATAGAAAACAAACGTTTTCAGTGTTTTATTGTTTAGAACAAGACACTTACTCAACATACACACTACACATTACACTAATACTCATGTTGTGACTGGCTGAATGACAAAAAGTCCATGCCATAAAAAAAAATAAAAAAAAAATAAAAAAAACTTAATTTTTTTGTTAATTGTAATTTTTGACCTGGGGTCATTTTTCCCCCCCTTGGTCATCCCTGTAACAAAAAAAGGTTGGTCATCGGAAGGTTAAAACACATTCTTAATATCACTTAAAGATCGATATTCTTTTCGTCTTTTCCAGCGATCACCATTTAACCAAGACTATGATGATATTTCTAATGTTGGCAGACATAAAAAGTAAATTTTCCAACAAGCCCGGAGAGAATAAACGAGGAAAACCGTCGACATTGCGCCAAAAGCGAATAAGTAATAATTCACGGCTGCATGAATAAAAGAAAAGGAAAACAAAATACAAAGATATCGTAAAAGAATGGAGCAAGACATGTTACCAACTTTATTTTTACGAGATTTTTAACGTTTAGCTTCCTGGGGTGGTGAATTTTTAAATTCGTCATTGACAACTTGAAAGGAGAAAATATCTATATATTATTAAGTTGTTGTACTCAAGTCAATTACAGTGTCAAGAAGAGATGAATCAATAAATGAGTGCGGAGTATCACTAACGACTGAAAAATTAATTGAACAGAGTGCAAAAAGAAAGATATTTAATAAGATCGAAAACATAAAATAAAGGCTATAACCAGCAGCTTATAAAGCATTCATAGAAGATCCGATTAGAGAAAGGGTGCTCTACCACTGGTGGAGTAACGGGCTAAGCGCCACCTACCTTTTTTTAACTAATTGCTCTCAACTAATCTTAAATACCTCTCAGTTATACCTAATTAGCACAGATATAAGTAGAATCAAAAATTAACTTAAATGTAGTAGCTTGTAGTACGGAACAGTTTATGTAGTAAAAACATTTTAAAAAATGGTCCCTTAATATCGGTCGGGCCATTAATACACTACTCCATGAAATTTACGCACCACTTTAAAAATGGGTCATTTTTTATGTCTCGAATTTCCTAAACCTGTTGTCCGATTTAAGTGATTTTTTTAATATGTTATAGCCTTATTATTTAACAATATCGTTATAATAATATTGTTGCTAGCCAGGTAAATTGTCATTGTATACCGGGTGTACCAATCAAACTGTGTTTTTTTCTCAAAGTTCACCACACCCTGTGGAATATTCTAGCATTTATAAAATACTGAAATTAAAACCGAACTATAACCTCAGGTTCTCTTAACATTCTGTTTTTTGATTCATTTGCTTATGTTGGATAATAAAAAAGTTAGGTACTTTAACAACTAACCAAGTTCTTTATCAATACAGGGTGTTTCTAAATAAGTGCGACAAGCTTTAAGGGGTAATTCTGCATGAAAAAATAATTACAGTTTGCTTTAAAACATATGTCCGCAAATGCTTCGTTTCCGAGATACGGGATGGTAGAATTTTTCTCACAAATTGACGATTTATTTATTGCTCTAAAACCGGTTGAGATATGCAATTGAAATTTGGTAGGTTTTAAGAGCGCATTGTTTGACATTCAATTAAGAATTTTATATTCTCAATTGGTCATATTACCCGATTGCACGAAAATGGTGATATAAATAGCTACCTCTTAAAACTCACCAAAACTTATCTGTGGTAAATAATTATTAATATCTATTTTAGTTTATTAATAAATATATTTTTGTTGCAGGTAATCACAAAACCAATTGACAAATTAGTAAGTTATTAAACCTTTGAAAAATTTTGTCTACCCAGCTATTCGTTAACCGCATCGTAGATAATTCATAAGAGAACATTGTTACTATAATAGGATATACACATAGGTAGTTTCAAAAATGAATGCGTATCTATGTTGAAATGTAGATTTTATGGGGATCGTAGTTATCTTTGACTAAGGGCTTGTCCATATGCGAGTTCTTTGCCAACGTCGACTGCGCGGTTTACCTGTTTTCCCCCTGTTTTCTTGGTATTAGGGTGAAACTTCGGACATCTTGGATATTAGTGCATCCTAATATACCGCACAGCTGAATCTTATGTTTGTGCGTCTCACTGTTGCCATGCCATTTCCTTTATAATTTCAATCAATGTTAAATGTACCTACAAGAATAATAGAATAAGAACGTTTACTTCTTCGTCATTATACTAGGTAGAATGACAAATGACTTATAATCCAAGGATAGTACTAAAGGTGAGAAATTAGACCTAGATTGTCTGTCCCTCAAAAAATAAGCTTTATGTTGGGGATTTCTAATGTCGACATTAAAAGTTGCACTATTTTTTTTCTATAAAACATTTTGATCTAAAACTTACCAGAAAACTTCTTTGTACTCTCTACTTTCAAATAAACGTGATTAAGAAGCTAAATTTTAAACTTCGTCACACAACTTTTGCGATTAAACTTTGCAATGCACAAATCCGCACCTTTTTCTTTGAAAAATTCATAACCTTTATCATGATAAAAATAAAAACTTGAAGCAGGTACCTTTGTCTTCAGAAATGTTAGAGCTATATACTGTAAAAATTTTCAGAAAAAAATATTAAAATGGAACTTGAGATTTTGACAATGTTCCCCCACATAAAATTCAAAATAAACCTCATTTTCGTTTTCAGCACCCTCGAAAATATAAAGTATGAATAAAATTAGCCATTCACCCCTCCGTGGTCAGTATCTCGAAAACTAAGCGCTTTTTCGAGGGTGTCCCGCTCGTGTATAATATCACAAAAAATTGTAACGTGATAGTATGAAAAAATAGAGGATACGGCAACGGTGTTACAAGTGATGGTCGGATCCAATACCAATCTACACAGACATATTAGAGTATACTAATAGCCAAGATGTCCGAAACTTCAAAGGCGGCATTAGGGTGAGATCAAGTAAAACAGGTAAACCGCGCAGCCGACGCCGACGTTGGCAAACCGCCCACATATGGACAAGGCCTAATAATTTAAGTCTGGGACATTCTTGAAAACTATATGTGTAGTTCTAAGAATTGGTTCATATAAAGTACACCATTTACATACATACATAATCGATAATCGATGTTCTTCTTACACCGGAAGGTGTCGAGGTCTCTTCTTTACTCGTTATTCTCTGCGAACTTACGCCACTTTTTTCTGTCTCTCGCTAATTCTTTGGTTTCCTGCCACGATTTTCCTCCATTCTTCAATATTTCCTTCACACTTGTATTCCAGGTTTTCCTTAAACGGTCTCTCCTGTTTTTCCCTATCAACCTCGCTTCCCGTGTTATTTAAACTTGTTTGTTGTCATTCATTCTAAATAAGTGTCCTGTCCATTTTAATTTATTTTCATGAATTTTTTCCTTTAATGTTTTTACTTTTAATTATCTTCTAATATCTTTGCTACGTATTTTATCAGTTCCCCTAGCTCCCACGATTTTTCTTAAATACCTCATTTCCGCGGCTTGTAATCTCTTTTCTTGTTTGTCGTTCAGTACCCAATTCTTTGATCCATATGTAGTGATAGGTACCTACGCAAATTGTTTTAAATATTACTATTTTGGTCTTCTTTTTATTTCCTTTTTATTTAAGAAATTTTGATACAGAGAATGATATGTTCTTGTGGCTGCTTTTATTACTATCCAATTTCATCTTCTTGCGTCCTCTTCTTATTTAAAATTATTCCAAGATATTTAAATGTCTCTACAGAATTTGTAAGTTATATAGGTATTGTAATGTGATTAGTTTTTGTTCCTGATGAAGTTAAAAAAATAAATATTCAAGGAAATATCGAATTCAACACAAATAAATGTAGTTTCAATCTAAGCCACAGACCGCAATCCCGATATTTGAACACTATTCCATATGGCCCAGTATTTCTTCTGATTGAAGTCCAATTGAAGGCGTAAGTAATCCAAAGTCCACAATACAACTTCTGGAGCTAGACCTGATTTAGTGAGTCATTTAAAAGCATGGGAACTTGTTACGGACATTTTTTATGCATCCAACTTACTGTTGGACATTTCTCATGGAATTAATAAATCTTGTTAATATAACTTTTTTATACGTGATTAAATCATAGTCAAATAAAATAATTGTTTATCATGGTTTATTAATTTCCACAGAAATTCCCGGCCTATATACAGGGTGTAACAAAAAACAGGTCATAAAGTAAATTACATATTCTGGTACCAAAAATAGTTCGATTGAACCTAACTTACCTTAGTATTCAAATGAAAATCGATTTTTCCAATATATCGAAAACTATTACAGATTTTTTTATTGAAAATGGACATATGGTATTCTTATGGCAGGATCGTCTTAAAAAATAATAACAGTGGAATTTTTGTACTCCATAAAAATTTTAATGCAACACTTTTTAGATAAGATTTTGTAGTTTTATTAAACTGTTGGTGCAATAAAACCGTTTTTAATTTTTTTTTTTTTTGAGTTGTGACACTATTTGAGCTGAGGTGCGAATATGTGGATTTTACAAATGTTCAAAATATCTCTGGCCTATTGCCAGAGAATAATTGCAAAAACATTGTATGGGCCATTCCACGAACATACGCCTGTTGTGGATTACTTCGACAACGAATATTTTACTGTGCAACATAAGAAGTACGAAAGTAAATGGCGCTAATAATTATTCCAATAAACAACAATGTAATTTGCAATTTACTTTCGTTCTTCTTATTTGGCACAGTAAAATACTCGTTGTCGAAGTAATCCAAAACAGGCGTATGTTCGTGGAATAGGGTTTACATATTTAACTAATGGTACTCCAATAATCATTTAATTGTAACGTACACAAATATATGAACAAAACCCCTATAAAATTTTTCTGGGGTGCACAAATTCCACTGTTATTTTTTTTAAGATGTTCCTGCAATAAGAAAGCCACATGTCAATTTTCAATAAAAAATCTTTAATAGTTTTCGATATTGGAAAAAATCGATTTTCATTTTGTAACTTCAATGGGCTGTAACTTTTTTTCCGTGCACATTTGTACTAAGGTAAGTTAGGTTCAATCGAACTATTTTTAGTCCCAGAATATGTGATTTAATTTATCATCTGCCTTTTTGTTACACCCCGTATATTGCGAGTATTTCCCTTAAATGAGTTCATTTTCTTGCCAGCGATAATCAATGGGGAAATCATTCCAGGTAAATTTGTTTGTAGTCAATATTAAACAGAATACATTAAGGCCGAGAATGTTGGAATTGATTAGAACTTTTATTTATATAAAAGCATTTTATCAAATAGATTTTTTTATTTTTTCCTGCGTATTCCGTCTTATCAGAACATCAGATCAACATTTTTTTAAATAATATATATGTTAGCTGGATAAAAAGGAAATTTAAATATACAATTAACTGCGAGTATATAAATGTCACATTAGTCCAGGGTAATAAGGTTTTTTCCATGACACTCGAGCAGGCAGGGTACTGAAGCGTTTTTTCGACAGGTAATACCTATAAGCTCAAATTGTAACTATTTCCTGCGTAGGATCTGGCGGCCATTTTTATTTATAAACAATTAAGTGTCAAAAAATGGCATTTTTCCGTTTTTTTTTTTCAAATCAATGGAAAACAGTGAAATTTATGGTTTTTTTAGTACAAATATCTTTGAGATTATGGAAAAAGCTTTAAAATGACGTATTACAAAGTTTGATATACTCATTTATTGTTCATATAATTGCGAAAAAAGGTTGGAATTGCAAAAAAAAATAATTTCGCAATATCTATTATAAAAATTAGTGTATAGCTTTGAAATTTTCATCATATAAGGGTTCTTTGGTGCTTAATATGTGATAAAAATTTCAAAGCGATTTAATCAAATGTTTAAATTGTATTCAAATTGTTTATACCAGAGAGCATTTTTTTTGCAATAACATGTCAGAAAAAAATGACGTTAGAACCATTCCACAGGTGTCAAATAAAAGAGCATGAGCTATATTTTCAACTTGGTTTAAAAAAAGCGAATAAAAAATACATTTATTAGTAATAAATAATTATGCAAAAGTATCGTAAATCTTTGCTTATAAACTTTTTATTTTGTTATATAGGAAATTACATATATTTATTATAATTTTTTATCAATTATGATATAAATAACATTACTTGGTAGTTGTGCACTTAAAACAGGGTAAAATGTTAATGGAAATGTTTTTGTAAAAAGTTATCAAAAAAGTTTATAAGGAAAGATTTACGATACTTTTGCATAATTATTTATTACTAATAAAGGCATTTTTTATTCCCTTTTTTTAAACCAAGTTGAAAATATAGCTCATGCTCTTCCATTTGACACCTCTGGAATGGTTCTAACGTCATTTTTTTCTGACTTATGTTATTGCAAAAAAAATGCTCTGTGAGATAAACAATTCGAATAAAATTTAAACAATTAAATGAATCGCTTTGAAATTTTTATCACATATTAAGCACCAAAGAACCCTCATTTGACAAAAATTTCAAACCTGTACACTAATTTTTACAACAGTTATTGCAAAAATATTTTTTTTTTGCAATTCCGACCTTTTCCCAATTATATTAACAATAAATGAATATATCAAACTTTGTATTATGTCATTTTAAAGCTTTTTCCATAATCTCAAAGATATTTGTACTAAAAAATCATAGGTTTCACTGTTTTCCATTGATTTGAAAAAAAAAAGGGAAAAATGCCATTTTTTGACAGTTAATTGTTTATAAATAAAAATGGCCGCCAGATCATACGCAGGAAATAGTTACAATTTGTTCCTATAGGTATTACTTGTCGAAAAAACACTTCAGTACCCTGGCTGCTAAAGTGTCACGAACAGGGTATATTTTTGTCTTATTACCCTGGCCTATATGATTATGGCGTAATAACGCATGTATATGTATACGTTATATGTATACGTTATGTATACGGGGCAATGCATGTATACGTTACGGACAATGATGTAAATTGGACATTGACGTTAAAGACCAGGCATTGTAACCCGGTCTATATAGACATTTGAAATAACAAAAATTGCCGGAGAGCCAAATTTTGGTGGAGAGCTAGGGTATACCATAACAAATAAAGTTTTAAAAGTCCCCATCGATCCCATGTGTGCAACAAAAGTTATTCGGGGTCAAAAGTCAAAATTTGAGATTTTTTGGATTTTTTTCGAAAACCGTAAGTTTTATCAAAAAAGAACCTTTAACCAAAGTTGTAGATCTTAAAATTTTCTACAAAAATAGTCCTTACTATTTTTTTCCTAAGAGTTGCCATTCCTGAGATATCGTGATTCTAATGAGTCACATTATACATGATATGCACACGTTTCCACACCACCTGTGAGGTAGTGTACTCGGCGCGTTTTTTTTACCGTGGTTTCCCCTGTAGGCCTACTCCACTAACTGTTTTGACAATTTTAGGATAATTTAAGGAAACAATACCGGTCAAGTTCTAGATATTACCTTATTATTGATATTGATTTTGATATTGCTATTGATTATTAGGTTAACTATTGTTTTGATTTCTTTAGATATTTTAATCAGATTCATATTCTTGAAAGTCTACTTCAACAGTAAAGTCTTCTTCGATTTCATCTTCTTCCTCTTCCTCTTGCTGGATGTTCAAAAATTGTTCAAATGTGACTGAGTCATTGGTCTCTTCATTAAAATCACAGGAGTCTTCCTCTGTTGTACTAAACTGTACATTTGAACAAGACTGACCTTGGCAGTTCGTACACGCTAGAGAATACAGCAACCCGACTTTTTTACATCCACATTTGGCACTACAACCTTTTTTCAATTGCAAAAAATAGTGTAAAGGAGTTTTTTTGGAGCAGGAGGGAGTAAGGTTTTAATCGGTTCCAGAGTATTATCTATTAATTTCCAACCCCAGTCTTCTGGATTCAGTTTATTGCCTAGCCATGTTTGAACTTGATAATATACTCGATACAAATGTTGAAAAGTAGATGCTGATGTTGGAGGAAGACATGATAGTTGTACTTGTTTCTTGTTTCGCGTATTTTTTACAAAAGTTAAGTATCGGTATTTATCAAGACAACTAATTTTTTTTGGAGCTCCATAAACCGCAAGAAGAAAGCGAATTCCTTCCGTAATTATAGTTTGCGGTGTGGAATCAAGTTCTGTAAACTTTACAACAGTCAGTCAAATCTATTTTTTTTTCGAATAATTTAAGTACTGACGTTTTGCCCCTTCTGTACATTGCTGACGTAGTGTCGCAGCCGGTTATCGCATGTAAAAATAAAATGTACTTTTGGCATTCGGGATAAGCCAATAAACTTTTCGAAGAATAAGTATATCTCTGTTCGCTGTTGAGCCCTTCCAGGTTTCAGAAAATAAATAACTCTGTATCTACTGGAGTTCTTGCAGTAAGCAGTACTAACAAATCAACATCTTCACCAACTACAAGTGTTGTGTTTGTTGCCTTAAATTTTTCAGTTTGTTTGCTGGTCTCAATTATAAGGACATCTGCGTCATTTTTAGTTTGTTTCACTTCAATATTCGCAGCTGTTAATTTGTCAGTTAACATGGAAATGAAACGAAATTTATTATTAATGTTAGCGAAAAATTGTTGTTGATTCGCTGGAACTGTTATATTTTCATCAAAGATAATCTCGGAACCCGATGATGTTTTTGTAGTTCCACGACGTTGTTCTGCAGCTTTAATATTCTTTGTCGAGTCACTGTAGCCGTCAAATACCACTGTCACTGTAAGTTGTAAGTCCGTAATATCTGCTAAATGGTAGACGCTTGTAATAAGTACTTATATTCACTTGAACTGAACCTTTAGCACTAAAAGAAACAGATAATATGAACAAGACCTACGGACAATACTGTAGCCATTGTTTACAATAGACAATCTGTTCTTTTTTAACCCTTAAACGCCCAACCTTTTTTAGGTTCCATGTACGCCCAAGGGTGGGTAAAAAATGTCCACCTCGAACATAGCTAATATATTTATTGAGAGTTGTTGAAAATGGATTTAACTTAAGAATCTTATGCTTAATAAACACTGCATCTTCTAAAATATTAATATAAACAATTTACAAACCTTACAACAAAATTACAATTTACAACAAAATTAACACATCAGTAAAAGCCAGTAATTTAGATTTGTCGATTTTCTCCACATTCTTCCTTTCAACCTCCTCATTGGCGGATAATTATGTAGATTATGTAATTATACGTCGGTAATTATACGGATTATCTTCCTACCAACGAGAAATTATATAGAAACCTTTAGTAACAAGTTTTACCAAGGGTGTACTTTTTATGCCCACCCATATTTAACTCGAGATGCTACTTTTATTTTCAAAAATATCGGTAGAACCAAATTAACATTCGATAAAGGGCTGTCTTTTTAACAATAAATAATATTTTTAAAATTTTTAAACACGTAATAAATATGTTACAAGGGAATACGCATTAGGTGTTTTAGGTGCATTAGGACATTTTTTACCCACCCTTGGGCGTTTAAGGGTTAAATAATGGTATAGCCAAATGTTTTTGCAATGCCATGTGGATAGAGGAAATTCAGTTTGGCACTTTTGAAGAAATGCTCGCCAAGGGATAGGGGTAGTTTCTGCAGTATATTTTCAAAGATAGGGGTTATTTCCGCAGGGATGTTGCAATAACCATATATATTTTTGAAAAACACTATTGATGAAGCATATGCTCATATGAACCAAAAAGCAAAAAAAAAAATTTTTTTCAAACCCCCATTTTATTTATTTTTTTTTTTTGGCTACATGGGTTGCACTAGGAAATGGCTTTTCGTGTCCATGCATGGGTAATAATAACGTGCACAAAATGATATATGAAGTATATTAATAAAGGGCATTGTGTGTGAAGGATTCCAAGAAAATCACTTTCTTTATTAATTCTTCTTTTTTTTGGGGTGGTTCCGGGGAAAAAATGGGGGTGCATTATACAAATTTGTAAATAGCACCAGTACATGGGTAATAGCTGAAAGTCTTTTTACTCTATTATAAACGGTTCAGATGGTATAAAAAGGGGTTTTTTAAAAGGTAACACCCTGTAATTAAAAAAAAAGGCAATTACCCTTAAGTGAAACCTATACCATAAAATCAGTCACTTATTTGTGAATAATTGCCGCAGGATTTCTTCTTAATTTCCATTACAGTTAGGGAAAAATAATTTTTTTAAAAACTTGTCAACTTTGGGGCCCCACCCCCACTAAACGGTGTGTGGGTGATAGACATATGCTGTTGGAAAATAAATTGTAGAAAATATAGTCCCCTTCATACTTCTATAAAAGAAATTTTTTGCAAAAGGTACAGGAAGGGCTACGTTCCGCAAAAACCACAAATTACCCCCTTTAAAGGGGTGAAAAAGAGGGTTCCGGGGCGAAATTTTTTAAGAAAAAGTTAGTCTCATAATAAGCACCCCTTGATATACCACAAAAAAAATAAAACCGGACTTGTGTCCATTTTGCAAGGTTCAACCTCTGTTTCCTACACTATAAAGACATTATTAAAATTATTTTCTCGAAAACGTTCGACAAAAATCTATTTATTCTTCGTTGCCTTTGCAGAGGTGTCATTGTAGGGATTTTTTTTGGATTCATTGATATGTAGCCTTGCTTTTTCAGTGAGATGCGGACAGTTTCTGGGCACAATTTTATTCTTTGTTGATTTCCAAATCTGTTCGCTAACTTTCGAAACCCTAGGCGCGTATTTTGTCGTCCTAAAGCCACTAAAGCATTTAAATTGTTGCCGCGAATCTTACGCGGTCTGCCCGAAACTGGTCTATGTCTCATATCTATGTCATTTTTATCCTCTTTATTGTCTCATACACTGCACTTTTTCCGAGTTCAGTCAAGTGCACTAATTTTTTAACGTTTCGGACACTCTTTCTATACAAATATTCCACCACTTTTCTTTTTTCTACTTGCGACATTATTTCACAAATCTTAAGTCTGTTTGCAAACAACAATATTTGACTGATGGTGTTGTCATGCGATTTTGTCCATAACCTACTATCGGCACAACCTACTTGATGCATTACTTTTGTCTTAAAATGTTACAGAAAGGAAATCTATTAAAATTAGGAAAATATAAAATTCCGGATACTTTCTAGACGGACTATACAATTTAGACTACTTAATTGTTTGTCCAATTGTTTATCATATACGTTGAGATCCTGTAGTTTATACATTTATGAGTATACACGCCCCCAGGCACCTATTTTTGGCACCAGCATTCAACTTACGATTGCATATTAACTGTAAGGTGTGACGTCACTAATGTTCTACAACTTCATTGTTCATTTGAGAAGAATGAAGTAATTGCGGGGAAGTCGATTATTTTCGTAACAACCAGTTAACCAGAATTCTTGCGCTTTTGTCCGTCGTTACTTCAACCGTTTTTATGATGGCCCGTCACCTTAAAGATTAGCCACATGTCAAGAACAATGGTATTAAGTCCTCGAAAAATACGTGGAAACTAAAATATATTCATAAACCATTCAGTATTTTATTTGAATCAAAGGCTATAGCGGGATAAGATGGTCAAAAATCGCACCGATTAGCCCCGCTACTTATGTTTTCGATAAATGATAATATAAAATTATGCCCTCATGCAAATTTTTAGCTTCGCAGAGGTCCCAGAACGTCTTAAATCGAGAAAAGAAGAATTTTTAGGTTTTATTTTTTTGTGAGCGCAATTTTACTTTAAAAAATCTGAAAAAATTCAAGGGATTGTATCTTTTGAATACAAAACAACCTGATTTTTTTCAGATTTTTGTAACGAAAAATGAGCCCAGGAAAAATTTTTGAAATTTTCAAAAAATTTTAGGTTATGATATGATTTGGCCAACTTTTAAATAGTATTTTTTTGTGTACTTTTTGCCGTTCTTTTGAATGGCAGAGGCAGAATTTTTAATATCTGAGCGGAAAGAACGAAAAAACCGTTTTTGGCTGTCTCGAGATGCATCTCGGGACAGCCAATTTTAGGATTTAGGATCCTGACTACAACAACTGATCAAAAAACTAAAAGTGTGAATTTTGTCATAAAATTTGGTCTGTGGGGTTATAATAATATTTGGAACAACTTTTCCAAATAACTTTTTTCGATATCTCTAACGCGAAGCAAATCGAATCGCATATCGAAAATTCACCCTGTTTGTGGATTCTCAGTAGGCCGCGTTTAAAATTTAAAGTTCAGTTGACTATTTTAAAAATTGTGAACCATCACCCTGTATGACTGTGCAAAATTTCAAATCTGTAGCCGAATCATAGGGGTGTCTTCATCTTAAATGCGACACACTGTATCTTATCAATTTGATAATTTATTGCAACTAATATAGTCGTATTTTTATAGATTCAAAATATACAATAAAAATAGTGACTAATTCACTAATTTTATCATAAAAAGTTCAAATTGATTGCATTGAAGTATTGATCCAATTAATGTGTACCTAATAATATAATATACAAAGTGAGTTTTATGTATGGAAACCCTCAATTATCTGGGAAGCGGCTTGCACGATTTTTATAGATTGTGGTGGGTAGGGATTTTCTAATGTGGCCGATATTATATAAATACTTACATTGTTGTCAGATCTTCTGTTTTTTATGAAAATCTAATTAACTTTCTTATTTCAAATGGAACACCCTGTATATTTTTGCGTTTTAAAAACCTTGAGAAATACTGATTATTTTCCAAGTTATATTCCCTATACCTAAAGGCCATAATCTCGGAGTTATTGCTACATTTATCTAAAAAAAACTTTTTAAACAAATTATAAAAATCAATTTTTTCGGCCCGGGTAGATATTATTTTATGTTCTTTGGACCGTTGGGAACAAAAAAAGTTCTCTTGTAATTTTTCTCTAAAGTTAATCGTTTTCGAGTTATAAATAATTTAAAACGATTCGAAAAGAAATCGAATAATGACGATGTTCAAGGTTAAAAAACACAAATCAAAAATATTATTTTTGAAACTGCTAAGTACAGAAATTCAAGCTAAAGCCTTATTTTATCAGCTAACAATAAGTAATTTAAGCTTGTTTCATTCTAAAATATTGTTTTTTAGTTGTTAATGCAGCCCGATCGCCCGTCCTCTCATATGCGCTTTATTAACGATTATTAAAATCAATGTTTAAGAATAAAATGTGCAAAAAAATTTTATAGCGAGCCCCTGGAAGAAGAATTTAGCTTGAATTTGGGTACTCCACAGTTTCAAAAATAATATTTTTTATTTGTGTTTTTGTACCTTGAAAATCGTCATTATTCGATTTTTTTTTAGTTTTAAATTGTATATAATATGTAACTCGAAAACGATTAACTTTAGAGAAACATTACAAAAGACCTTTTTTGTTCCCAATGATCCAAAGAACGTAAAATAATGTCTACACGGGACGAAAAAAATGATTTTTATAATTTGTTTAAAATTTTTTCTTTAAATGAATGTAGCAATAACTCCGAAACTATGGCATTTAGGTATAGAGATTATAATATGAAAAATAATCAGTATATCTTAAGGACTTCGAAACGCAAAAAATATACAGGGTGTTCCATTTGAAATAAGAAAGTTCATTAGATTTCCAGAAAAACGGAAAATCTGACAACAATGTAAATATCACTGTAATATCGGCTGCATTAGAAAACCCCTACCCACCAAAACCTATAAAAATCGTGCAAGCCGTTTCCGAGATACTTGAGGGTTTCTATATGTTATAGTCAAAGCCCGAATTTCAGTCACTCCTAGGTTTGACTAGGCAATCCTCAGGTCTGACTGACGGTCTTAGTCAAAGCCCGAAATAAATTACAGTTTCGGCCTTTGACTAGTCAAACCTAGGAGGGACTAAGCTGGTCAGGCAAAGGTCGAAATTTAATTTTATGAAATCGGGGTTTGACTAGTCAAACCCCGATCATCTATTAAAATGTCGTAATTTATTAGATTAGGTTTATTGAAACGTTATTTTTTTATTTTAATAAAAAATTAGTGTTTATTCTCACATGTTGAGGCAGTATGGCATTTAGTGTTGCACAATACGTTGACCTTTTACACTTACATAATTTTGAAGAGCATTTCTTATTGCAGTAGCATTTTATAAAGCCTTGTAATCCAAATTTAGAATATTTTATACTAATTTCTCTTAGAGAGAGCTTCTTGGAGAGTCTGGAACATCTTGGAAATTAAGAAAATGAACTTTGCATTCTCTTACTTGATTTCTTAAAAAAGTGTGTTTATTGTTTCGTATTTCGTACCAACTCTATATAAATCGTCAACTGTTTTATTTTGTATGATACCCAAAATATTTCGAGCATCTCCTTTGGCTCTATCAAAGCTGGGAATAGGTATTGTTACATTTTTTTCGATCGAAATTAGAGGAAAATACCCTAAACAAATGTGTTTTACACCATAACAAATAAGAAACTTATTTCATTAAATATTTAAAAATATTATTAAATTTTTTACACAGAATAAAAATATTTTAAGGAAATAGCTTCCACAGAATTGTATGAGTTTAGTATACACTCCCAATATTTCCAATATTTCTTCTTTTTTAATGAAACGTGAAACGTTATTTCAGCTTGTAATATTGTGAGGCAGAAAATTTTGTGTTGTACGTTTCTCACTCTGAATATATCAAAATCCGTCTGAGTTGGTCGAACGGAGTTTGATTCTTATTTACACGTAATTTGGTAATTTCTTCAGATATGGTTTGTTGTATTTGCCAAAAAGAGAGCTTTGACGCATATACGTGAATAATTTGTAATCAGGTGGTAAATGTGTGCTTGCACACTTGGTGCATACTATGGAGGTTTTGAAAGAAAAGTTACATGCTTGAGTTGTACACAGACAGAAAAGATTAAAATAAATAAAGGAAAGGCGATTGAAGGTTTTTATGTGCAGGCTAATGCTTTGAAACAATATATTGAAAAAAATTTCCTCCAATTTCGATCGGAAAAACTGTAACAATACCTATCCCCAGCTTTAATAGAGCCAAAGGAGATACTCGAAATTTTTTGGGTATCATACAAGATTAAACAATTAACGGTTTATATAGAGTTGGTATAAAATACGGAACAATAAACACACTTTTTTCAAGAAATCAAATAAGAGAATGCAAAGAGAATTTTCTTAATTTCGAAGATGTTCCAGACGTTAAAATGTATCTAAGACAAACTAGAACAAAAGATTCTAAACTTGGAAGATAAGGCCTTATAAAATGCTACTGCAATAAGAAAACTGCTCTTCAAAATTATGTAAGTGTAAAAGGTCTAACGTATTGTGCAACTTTAAATGCCATAATGCCTCAACATGTGAGAATAAAGACTATTTTTTTATTTTAATTACGACAATATACAAATAATAAACATTAAAATTAAAAACTGACGTTTTATTTAACCTAATCTAACAAATTACGACATTTTAATAGCTGATCGGGGTTTGACTAGTCAAACCCCGATTTCATAAAATTCAATTTCGACCTTTGACTGACGAACATAGTCTCTCCTAAGTTTGACTAGTCAAAGGCCGAAATTGTAATTTATTTCGGGCTTTGACTAAGACCGTAAGTCAGACCTGAGGATTGCCTAGTCAAACCTAGGAGTGCCTGAAATTCGGGCTTTGACTATAACATATACATAAAACTCTAGTATATTATAATTACATATAATAATATTACATATTATATTAATACGCATTAATTGGTTCAATAATTCAATGTAATCAATTTGAACTTTTTATGATAAAATTAGTGAATTAGTCAGTATTTTGATTGTATATTTTGAATCTATAAAAAATACGACTATATTAGTTGTAATAAATTATCAAATTGATAAGATACAGTGTGTCGCATTTAAGATGAAGACACCCCTATGTTTTGGATATAAAAATATATACAGATTTGAAATGTTGCACAGTCATACAGGGTGATGGTTCACAATTTTTAAAATAGTCAACTGAACTTTACATTTTAAACGCGGCCTACTGCGAATCCACAAACAGGGTGAATTTTAGATATGCGATTCGATTTGCTTCGCATTAGAGATATCGAAAAAAGGAACACGCGCCAACTCGTAACTTTTAATGACAAAAATTTTCAAATAAAAATGTACACCGGCCAATTCGTAACTTTTCTATTACCTGACCTGCCAACTCAAAACTTTCTTTAGGTGAATTCGAAACCATTGATTAAATCTAATACCTTAAATCTAAACCGAATGTTTCTTGGTTTGCTTAAAAACATTATAAGTATTTGTATTATATGTACCTATAAAAAATAGCAAAAATTGAAATATCTTAATAAAATAATTGAATCAATATTATAGTGTTTCATTAACACGTGTTATAAATATTATTTCCATCAAGTATAGCTCTACACGAGCTTGGCTGTTATCAAGTAATTGTAAATTTAATATTTAGATGTTTAGCAATGATAAATTATTTAAATCCATCTGATAATTTAAAAGCAAAGAGATTTTCCATATGACATTTTCCATATGTTTATTTCAAGTCTAAAAGATTATACCTTTATTTAATTACGAATTCACCGGTAGTTGATTGGTTACCCAAAAATTACCTGAGGGTCAGAGTTACAAATGGGCCTGTAATTAGGATTGGGGATTAAAATAGTTACGAATTCACCGGGACCCGAAAAAAGTTATTTGGAAAAGTTATTCCAAATGTTATTATAACCCCACATACCAAATTTTATGACAAAATTCACACTTTGAGTTCTTTTTTCAGTTGTTGTAGTCAGGATCCTAAATCCTAAAATTGACTGTCCCAAGATGCATCTCGAGACAGCTAAAAACGGTTTTTTCGATTTTTTCGATTTTTTCGTTCTTTCCGCTCAGATATTAAAAATTCTGCCTCTGCCATTCAAAAGAACGGCAAAAAGTACACAATAAAATACTATTTAAAAGTTGGCCAAATCATAATATTATCATAAACCTAAAATTTTTTTGATTATTTCATTCATAGGAGATTCTGACCAATAGAAAGCTACAGAAATCTAAATTAAACTGATAACTTTTTTGATAATTGCCCGTCGTCAAGCATATTACGTCAGATGCCCTTCGTTGCTACGAAAAAATACATTCAGTGACATTAATGACAAATGTTTTAAAAATTATAAAGTGATGACTTTCAACCGTCAAATACATATTTATAACAACTGTGTGTTTAATTGTACTAATTTGTACTTACATAAATAAATTACAATACAATTTTGGTTTTGAACAGTTTTATTCATGAAATAATCGCAACAAATTGCACTCGATCTCTAAAATTAATAGAGAATTTTAGAGCTCTTGTGCAATTACTACTGAAAATTTCAAAAAAATTTTCTGGGCTCATTTTTCATTACAAAAATCTGAAAAAAATCAGGTTGTTGTGTATTCAAAAGGTACAACCTTTTGAATTTTTTCAGATTTTTTAAAGTAAAATTGCGGTCACAAAAAAATAAAACCTAAAAATTCTTCTTTTTTCGATTTAAGAGGTTCTAGGACCTGAAGAACAACATATCTAAGTCAGAAGTAGTTAATGATGTTGACACAGAAATAAACCACTCAGAAAACATTGGGAAGGAAATATTAGACCAATACCTGCGACCGAAAAAGACAGAAAAGAAAAAACCATGAATGACCGACGGTATATTACAGATGATGGACAGAAGAAGAGAATCCAAGCGGAAAGACTACGTTGCATATCAGTTTCTAGACAAAGAGATAAAAAAAGCTGTCAGAGAAGCTAAAAACATAAATCTGGAAGAACAGTGTGAAGAAATCGAGATATTGGAACGTAAACACGATTCCTTCAACCTCCACAAAAAGATCAAAGAAGCAGCAGGCATCTATATAAATCAAAAAGGCCGGGACACTTAACAGACGCGCAAGGAAATCCAATAGTTGATATTGAAGAAACAAAAACAACATGGATGGACTATGTGACAACAACATTTGAAGACGATAGGAATGTCACCATCACCCAAAATAAAAATGACGATACCGGACCACCTATTCTCGAAGCGGAAGTAGAAGCTGCTATAAACAACATTAAGGAGGGAAAAGCTTCAGGACCAGACGAGTTCTACTCAGAATTTTTGAAAATTATGGATCAAGACGAAGTAAAAAAACTTACCTTGATCTTCAACAATATACCAAAGTGGAAAAATACCCCAACAGTGGCTAAGATCAACTTTTATAACAATCCCTAAAAAACCCAATGCCAAAAAATGTGAAGATTATCGAATAATAAGCCTTATGAGCCATCTCCTGAAAACTTTTTTAAAAATTATACATAAAAGAATATATAAAAAGTGTGAAGAACACATGACAAACACACAATTCGGCTTCAGGGATGCATTGGGTACTCGAGAGGCACTTTTTGCAATACAAGTTCTCTTTCAAAGATGTAGAGACGTGAATTGTGATATATATGTGTGTTTTGTTGATTACCAGAAAGCGTTCGATAAAATAAAACATGACGAACTGATGAAAATATTAAATTCAATTGGTCTAGACAGCAGAGATGGCCGTATAATAAACAATATCTATTACGAACAAACTGCAGCTGTTAGTAGGGGATCAGTTAACAGACGACATAAAGATAAATAGAGGTGTGCGACAGGAATGTATATTGTCCCCATTATTGTTCAATACATATTCAGAGCACATTATAAACCTAGCGCTAACGGACATAGACGAGGGAATACTTATAAACGGAGAACGATTAAACAACATAAGATACGCTGATGATACTGTCATTTTTGCACACAGTCTTGAAGGTCTGCAGACACTTGTCTCCAGGGTGGCAGAAGTAAGTAGCAGGTTTGGGCTTGATTTTAACATCAAAAAACCAAATACATGGTTATAAGCAAAAATAGGATACCACCTGGTCAATTACTAGTTAACCCAGTGGCGGCTCGTGGCTTTAGGGACAGGGTCGGCAAGGTTTTGTCTCTTCAGATAAGTATGCCATCTAATTAAAAGGCTTCAATTTCATATAAGATTTTTGGTTTTGTTTTTTTTATTTTTATTTTTTTTTTGTTTTTTTTTTTGTAAACCTGTTTATAAATTAACTCTAGTCTATGTTGTTTCGAAGTAGCAAAATGGGTTATAACGTCATTGTAACATTTATTATTGTTTTGGAGAGATTTTAAAAGTTTTTTTCTATTGACATTTGAGACAAGTTTGACTTTCTCTCTTGTTTCATGGTGTTTCGACAATACGTTTTGACTCTTTTGAGACCAGAGAAATCCCGTTCATTTGAGGCAGAATTTGCCCACATTTGAGCACAATAATTTATTAATTTCGGGAACAGTTTGTTGTACCTAATGAATTGCAGTATATAAAATTATCTAACAATAAAACACTGAAAACGTTTGTTTTCTATACTTCCACAAAATTTATTATAACCAAGTGACTACAGCTGTTTCGGCGGAGTGCCTTTCTCAAGTGATATAGTTTACAATGTGTTTGCCTTTTTAAGTCTTCAACTGAAGAGGTTGAGGAGTGGGGAGCTGTTTGTCTCGAGTTGGTCATTCAGAATTATATCTGTATTTTTCAGTTTATTAATTTCCATAGATTCTAAAAAAGATAGCTTAAGGCCTTTATTTTGAATATGTAGAATTTGAAACTCTTCATTGAAAGAATGATTATGATCTAGAAGGTGAAGTGCGTATGTAGAAGTGTCTGTTTTTCTATTGTTGAAAGCCCTTTTGTGTTCTGCTATCCGTTTGTCAAAAGTTCTGCCAGTTTGACCGATGTACGTTTTCGGACAGTCACCACAAGTTAGTTTGTACACACCACTCTGTAGTTGCTTTCTCTTTCGGCTTTTATTGTTCTTAATATATTTGCTTAAGTTGTTGTTAGTTCTGAAAGCTGGTGTTATTCCTTTCTTTTTTATGTATCTGGCTATCTTTGTTGTTATCTTGCCAGTATATGTGAGAGAGCAGAAGGTACTGGGTTCTTTCTGTGGTGGTGGATACACTAATTTCAGGGCTTTCTTATGGAGTTTTTGGTTTAAAATTTTGTTAACTGTTTGTTCGTTATAGCCGTTGTTTACTGCTATTTGTTTAATGATGTTTAGTTATATCTCGAAGTTATTTCTCGAACTAAACATCATTAAACAAATAGCAGTAAACAACGGCTATAACGAACAAACAGTTAACAAAATTTTAAACCAAAAACTCCATAAGAAAGCCCTGAAATTAGTGTATCCACCACCACAGAAAGAACCCAGTACCTTCTGCTCTCTCACATATACTGGCAAGATAACAACAAAGATAGCCAGATACATAAAAAAGAAAGGAATAACACCAGCTTTCAGAACTAACAACAACTTAAGCAAATATATTAAGAACAATAAAAGCCGAAAGAGAAAGCAACTACAGAGTGGTGTGTACAAACTAACTTGTGGTGACTGTCCGAAAACGTACATCGGTCAAACTGGCAGAACTTTTGACAAACGGATAGCAGAACACAAAAGGGCATTCAACAATAGAAAAACAGACACTTCTACATACGCACTTCACCTTCTAGATCATAATCATTCTTTCAATGAAGAGTTTCAAATTCTACATATTCAAAATAAAGGCCTTAAGCTATCTTTTTTAGAATCTATGGAAATTAATAAACTGAAAAATACAGATATAATTCTGAATGACCAACTCGAGACAAACAGCTCCCCACTCCTCAACCTCTTCAGTTGAAGACTTAAAAAGGCAAACACATTGTAAACTATATCACTTGAGAAAGGCACTCCGCCGAAACAGCTGTAGTCACTTGGTTATAATAAATTTTGTGGAAGTATAGAAAACAAACGTTTTCAGTGTTTTATTGTTAGATAAAATGAACTTCCATCAAGTAACGGTCGAATCCATCAATTATATAAAATTATACATATTTTGTAACTTATCCCACCTTCCGAAAATATTTTGATCAGCATAAAAACTGTTAATCCATTTTCTTATTTTATTTGATTAAAGAATGACGGATAATTTTTAATGAACTTGTCTAATAGATATTTTGAAAATTCTTTGGCGTAACTTTTAAATTTTGAATCGTCAAAGAGGTCAATGACTTATAACAGTGAGTAAATAATAGTTTTGCCTGGTGCAATAGTTTTAACTTTTGCCTGGAGACCGTACAATTCACCGGACATCAAAGCAGCGCCTTCATAAATTTGCCTTATAAATTTATTTTTGATATCAAAAAATTTTAATCTGTCCTTTAAAACGCCAAAAATATATTCTGTCTTATGGCTTCTACTCACGTCTGAAAACCTAAAAACCTCTCATAAATATTAGACGTAACGCGTATCGAAGAACAGTTGACACTTGTGAATGACATGTGACATGTTACCTGTATCAGTAGTTTCGTCTACTTCTACCGAAAAGGATCAAAACGTAATAGACCAGGGCGGATCTGTAAAAATATTAATACATTTGGACGTTGAAAGGTGACTCAAATTTTTTTGCAGAAATTGCTTGAAAATAACTCAAATAATAATACTTGAGTTATCCTCCCTCTCAAAAAGGTCCGGAACATTGTTTAAATAATCAAAATGTCAAAAAATGAAGGAAAAATTCGATTGTTTTCTTCGTTTTTTGATTATAACTTTAAAAGTATTCATTTCCGAGACAAGTTGTACTAACATAAAAGGTGCGTAATTAAATTTCCTACAATATAGAATTGGTTAAAAATTTAAAAAATAGTCACCCTTGTTGCAAAATAGCAATAATTGCGAAAAAACCATACAAAAACAAGTATTCGCATTTTACGTTTTTCAACCATTTTTGCTACACTTAGGACCTTCATATTTCACCCAGAAAAACTTTATGATACAGTAATATAATACTGTACATTTCATTGAGATCGGTTTAAAAGATTTTGCAAAATAAATTTTGCAATCCAACTTTCGCAAAAAAAATTCATTTTTTCAAAATGTTACAGGACTGAAAATAAAGCAGGTAGCAAGTTGACATTTTTTTTGCTTATATAAGTGTACTGTACCTTTCATTTGCAATTTGCAAAATTAAAATCGATTAACTACCACGGCGTCAGGAATTTTTTTAAACAAACATTAATTATTGGTGCTACGCGCAGGACAGGGGATAGTTTGCTCTGATTGAGCATTCCAATGACCTTTGATAATGATTGATATATTTTAATTTTTATTACATTTCGATATAAATAAATAAATTTGTTTATTGCAAAATAAAAACACATACTCTATCCTTTGAAATAACACTTTTTTAGCAAAAACTTTTTTTATTCGTATATTTTAACTTACAGAATAAAAGTTTATTATTTTTAAACATATGCAATTGTTTAAACAATATTTCACAAACAATAATAAAATTAGTTTGATTTTTGGGGAATTAAAATATTAAAATACAACAAAATATAGAGTAAGAAAATAATATATTAGATAAAGATTGGAAGACATTTTGGCGGAAATCAACTTGTGTGAATCGAACACCGCTGTCCTGCGCGTAGCACCAAAAATTAATGTTTATTTAAAAAATTTCCTGACGCCGTGGTAATTAATCGATTTTAATTTTGCAAATTGCAAATGAAAGGTACAATACACTTCTATAAGCAAAAAAAAAAATTCAACTTTCGATCTGCTTTATTTTCAGTCCTGTAACATTTTGAAAAATTTTATTTTTTTTGCGAAAGCTGGATTGCAAAATTTATTTTGCAAAATCTATTAAACCGATCTTAATGAAATTTACAGTATTATTTTACTGTATCATAAAGTTTTTCTGGGTGAAATATGAAGGTCCTAAGTGTAGCATAAATGGTTGAAAAACGTAAATTGCGAATACTTGTTTTTGTATGGTTTTTTTCGCAATTATTACTATTTTGCAACAAGGGTGACTATTTTTTAAATTTTTAACCAATTCTATATTGTAGTAAATTTTGTTACGCAACTTTTATGTCAGTACAACTTTTCTCAGAAATGAATAGTTTTAAAGTTATAATCAAAAAACCAATAAAAAAATCGAATTTTTCCTTCATATTTTGCACTTTTGATTATTTAACAATGTTCCGGACCATTTTGAGTGGGAGGAAAACTCAAATAATATTATTTGAGTTACTTTCAAGCAATTTCTGCAAAAAAATTTGAGTCACCTCTCAACGTCCATCTCAAAACAGATGCGCCCTGGACTATAACTACTAATTGATTCTTTCATTCTGTGCTGTTTTAGGTACGCCGCTAAATGTCTTCGAGTTAGAAAGTAAATTAGAAAATTTGTTAAACAAATTATGCCAAACATAAGCGAAAATTACACCCACCGACTCACAAAGCGGGAAATTTCAATGGGGTTGGGGAGACTGAAAAAACAAATAAAATTTTAAATATCGTTTCAATTTACAATTGACAACATTTTAAGTTTTCTTTAATTGATCTTAGGTAGAGTTAGCACTTATTTTATTCCAAATAAAATAAATTGAAATTTCCATAAAAATCAGATATTTAATAAAATTCAAGGTCGTTGGGAAGGCAGAAAATTTGTTTAGAAAAAAAAATTAAAAATACTAATATGCTAAAAAATAACACTAGCAACTTTGTCACGCTATTAGATATAACATTTCCAACTTTTATTTTTTCGATGCACCCTATTATGATTATGTATTATTTTAGTTTAAATAAAATATTGTATATAGCATATAGTAATTTGTGATTTTGAATACTCATTCATCTTTATTCTTTTGTGTAAAACAATGTTTGTAAATACATAATATATTCTATTCTATACATTGAAAATTAAAATTATTTTTTCGTTGTTTATTTATTTATTTTTCGTTGTTTCTCACCTCTTTCAAATATTTGTATATGTTTACGATACTAAAAATACCAATAATCATCATTTATTCAAATAAAAAAAATTGTTTCAAAAACATCTTTATTTATACGTCCATGAATTTGATGGTATGTGCAGATAGATTCAAGGCAAAGTAGATCAGCTGGAAATATCTGCAGAAGCGGTTAGAGCGATTTGAGTAAATCTAAAGAAATTATCTTCTAACTGGACTAGAAAAATTTATTTCAAGAAAATAAAGTTTAACTCCGAGCCCATTAAAATCAAGAAAAATAAAATCCGAAGCCTAATCCATTTTAGTTAAAAAGGGTTCATGAATATTTTAGAGCTTTTCCTGATATATTTATTATCAATTTTATAGTTCCATCACGTAATTGCGGTTTTAAATGGATTTTTTATCATTTTTACGGAAGTATTTTCAAAAGTAATTAATCATATAGTAAACTGAGCTTGATAATCGATTAAAAAAAGACTCACAAGACTACCACAGTAATGTTGTCAATGAACTTATTAGTCCAGAGAAATAAGGTTTTTGTCGGGACCCTTGACGAGCCAAGTTGCAAATAGTCTAAGATACGATATACGGTCGATTTGCACCGATGTGTTTAATGGATAAAAATTATTGGATATGTAATTTAGTATGTTAACAATTACAAAAAACAAGGGTTGCCTAATCTAATCTTGTTCTAACTATAATTAATTAATAATTAAAAAATTACATTTTTTTATAAATTAAAAAAAACTTTTCGACCCGGGCAGATAGTATTTCAGATTTTTTAGGTCATTCTAAACAAAAAAGGTCTTTTGTAATTTTTCTCTTTTAAGTTGATCGTTTTCGACAATTTAAAACGGAAAAGGAACGGAAGATGACGATTTTCAAAACTCAAAAACATAAGTATAAAATATCATATTTGAAATTACGGAGTACCTAAATTCAAGTTCAAACCTTATTTTATCAATATTGATAAGTCTTTTGGACTTATTTCATTCTGAAACATTGTTTTTTAGTTGTTAATGCCCGTCTCCCCATAAAAAACCTTTCTCATTAACAATTAAAAATATATGTTATAGAATAAAACATGGCTAAAATTCTTATCGAGACCTGATAGAAAAAGGTCTGAACTTGAATTTATGTACTTGATGATTACAAAAATTATATTTTTACTTGTGTTTTTGAGCCTTGAAAATTGTCATCTTTCGTTCTTTTTTCAGTTTTAAATTGTTTATATGTAACTCGAAAACGATCAACTTTAGAGAAAAATTACAAAAGACCTTTTTTGTTTAGAATGATCCAAAAAATCTGAAATAATATCTGCCCGGGTCGATTTTTTTTTAATTCATAAAAAAATGTAATTTTTTAATTAATAATTAATTATAGTTAGAACAAGATAAGATCGGGCAACCCTTGTTTTTGTAAATGTTAACGTGTTAAATTACATATCCAATAATTTTTATCCATTAAACAGATCGGTGCAAATCGACCTTATATCGGATCCTCTACTAAAATGGGTTTTTTGGGTACTCTATACCTAAAATAATACATTATAAATACAAAAATACCCGTCACAGTTCGGACGAGAATTTTAGTTATTAACAAATAAGGGTCAAAAATGGCACTTTTTTCCAATTTTTGCGAAAATGAACTTAAGACTTTGATATTGCATGAAAAGTAGAGAAAAAACAGTCCATAATACAAACACAAAAAATTTCAAGACGATTCGTCAATTAGTTTACATTTTATTCAATTTGTTTATCCCACAGAGCTTTTTTTGCAATGTCATTGCTCAGAAAATGATAATGATGCAGCGATTTTACGGGTACCACGTGAAAGTAAAAGCCCTATATTTTCATCATTTTTAACCATCGTAAGGCGGTGCTTAGATTCTTACGTAAACAACGGTGCGGGGTGCATTTGCACCCCATCCTTATATCCATTTTTTTATATGTGAACGTTGGGGAAATTGATTTGAAAGATAATTAGGACTTGTTTTTCATATTATGAAACATAATTTTACAAAAAAAGTACTCAAGTAATCATAAAAAGCATTAACACTTACATTACATCCTAATGAAAAAAGAGTGTGTGTACTTGGTACGCACGTAAGACGTTATACTTCTATTATTATCATTTCAACGAAATAAATATATTTTAAACAGTTTAATCTGATTTTTATTTAAATATTAAACCAATTTGAACACTTAAAATAAAATACCAAAAATAAAAACACCGTTAATAGTTACGTTATTGTTTATGAAGTGTAGCCTTCCACAGTCCAGTTGCTTTTCCCTTGATGAATAGTAGAAAATCTAAATTAATATATTTGCTAACAAATTATTATTAATATCTGTCACCGTCCTATATATGAATTAACAAAAACACCATTTCATAATATATTTGCATTAATACAAAACTTAAAATATTTAAGAATTTTATTAATTTTAGACGAAATAGAAATTTCGTATGACAGTAATGACGATGACAAAATGCTTTTGCATGATGGCCGATTTCGATGTTTAATCGATAGTTGTTAAAGTAATTAATATTGAATAAGTACCTAATTAATTGATGGATTCGACCGTTACTTGATGGAAGTTCATTTTATCTCACAATAAAACACTGAAAAACGTTTGTTTTCTATACTTCTACAAAATTTATTACAACTATGTTATTACTACAGCTGTTTATAGTCCAGGGTAATAAGGTTTTTTCCATGACACTCGAGCAGCCAGGGTACTGAAGCGTTTTTTCGACAGGTAATACCTATAAGAGCAAATTGTAACTATTTCCTGCGTAGGATCTGGCGGCCATTTTTATTTATAAACAATTAAGTGTCAAAAAATGGCATTTTTCTCTTTTTTTTTTCAAATCAATGGAAAACAGTGAAAGTTATGGTTTTTTTAGTACAAATATCTTTGAGATTATGGAAAAAGCTTTAAAATGACATATTACAAAGTTTGATATACTCATTTATTGTTAATATAATTGCGAAAAAAGGTCGGAATTGCAAAAAAAAATTAATTTCGCAATATCTATTGTAAAAACTAGTGTACAGCTTTGAAATTTTTGTCATATAAGGGTTCTTTGATGCTTAATATGTGATAAAAATTTCAAAGCGATTCATTCAATTGTTTAAATTTTATTCAAATTGTTTATCCCAGAGAGCATTTTTTTTACAATAACATAAGTCAGAAAAAAATGACGTTAGAACCATTCCACAGGTGTCAAATGAAAGAGCATGAGCTATATTTTCAACTTGGTATAAAAAAAGCGAATAAAAAATGCATTTATTAGTAATAAATAATTATGCAAAAGTATCGTAAATCTTTCCTTATAAACTTTTTATTTTGTTATATAAGAAATTATATATATTTATTACAATTTTTTATCAATTATGATATAAATAACATTACTTGGTAGTTGTGCACTTAAAACAGGGTAAAAAAGTTAATTTTTTTGGAAAAAGTTATTCAAAAATTTTATAAGGAAAGATTTACGATACTTTTGCACAATTATTTATTACTATTAAATGCATTTTTTATTCGCTTTTTTTAAACCAAGTTGAAAATATAGTTCATGCTCTTCCATTTGACACCTGTGGAATGGTTCTAACGTCATTTTTTTCTGACTTATGTTATTGTAAAAAAAATGAGGCAAACTAGTCTCAATCGCATCAAAGTAAGTAAATAATCAGCATGACCATTAATACTAAAATTAGAACACCGTCTTTAGTCTTTTGTTTTATTTTGAGACCTCTGTTTCGTATTGTTTTAATAGAATCTGCAAAGGAAACAGAATATAAACTAAAATTACATTTCTCGACCGAACATTACAATAAAATAAATTAAAATACACCTACGGAACAGCAAAATGTTTCGAAATATATCAAATATAAATCTAAAACTTCCGGAGAATATTCCTCGGGTGCTAAATTTAACATTCATAGAGACCGTGAATCAAATGCGCGCCAAATAAACTGTGAATTACGGAATTCAACACATACGTGAAACACAAAAGAACAGAAGCTCATAAAATTGAAAATAAGTATGGGTCATAACCTTTCAAAAAGTATGTCGTGAGGTTTGTTCAACATACAAATACTTAAATTGTATTAAAACTTTAATATATACAGGGTGATTGATTAGTAGGGTAAAGCTCAATAGCTCCACTATAGTAATAGATAGCAATAAAAGTTAATAACAAAAATTTTAGCCACCTTTGAGCTTCACATAACAAAATTAGTTAGAATGTTACAGGGTGTTCGATAACACAGTGGCAGACCAAACTTATGTTTTTTTAAATGAAACACCCTATATTTTATTTTAAATTCGAAATCCTGTTAACTTCTCCATCACAAAAATTTAAAGGTTTGTTATGTTTTACAGGGTATTTACAAAGTTATAATCAATTTTATATGAAAATCGTAACAAGTTCAACTCCCTGTATAAATAAAAATAAGCAAAACAACAATGGTTTATTAATGCCATATTTTTAACGTATTGTCAAAATTTTCAAGAATGGTCGATATTGCTAATTTTCTTTATATCAAATACAGGGTGAGTCAAAACGCAAGTACATTATTTTCTCAGTAATTTTAAATGGAACACCCTGTATTTTATATCACTATTTAAAAGTACCATTACCGTACTTTAATTTTTAGATAACATTCCCTATGTCTAAATTTATTAGTTTTCGAGATATTTTCATTTTTCAATGGACCAGTAGCGTGGCCACCCAAATCACCAGAATTTAATAAACTGGACTGATTTTTTTGGGGTTACGTTAATAATGAAGTTTATAAAATACCTCCAACAACAAGGGATGAGATGAAAAATAGAATACAAAGTGTATTTCGATGTGTTAATTTACAAATGCTCCGTATAGTAAGTAGCTCATTCAATAATCGTTTTTAGGCATACATAAATGTGTTAGGAAATAATTTTGAACACCTTATGTAATTAAATATTAAAAATATTTTATTAAAAGTAGCTTCTAATTTTTTCAAACATGTTTTTTTTGCAAAATGTATTACTGATAAATTATGTTTCGTTCTTTATTTGTTACATTGTTACATTTACATACAAAAGCAGTGTTTAATTGTCTTCACAAAACATTGAATTTTGTGTTTGTGTGGTTTTTTGTAAAATTTATTTCTAATTTTCTTTGTTTATTTGTTGCATTTACATAAAAAGATAGTTTTTAATTGTTTCAAAAATGTTGCATGTAGTGGTTGTGTTTTTGTTTGTAAAAGGTATTACTAATAAATTATTTTTATTTCTTTATTTGCTACAGTGTTACATTGATTACCGGATTGATAATCGGTAATCTTCAATTGTCAATTCAGTCATGGCTTACTTAAAATTTAGATAAATTTAAACACCTAAAATAATTTGCTCTGAAAAATGAAAATATCTCGAAGACTAATAAATTTGGGCATAGGGAATGTTATATAAAAATTAAAGTACGTTAATGTTACTTTTCAATAATGATATAAAATACAGGGTGTTCCATTTAACATTACTGAGAAAATAATTTACTTGCGTTTTGACTCACCCTGTATTTGATATAAAGAAAATTAGCAATATCAATAATTTTTAAAAAATTTTACAATAAATAAAAAAATATGGCATTAATAGACCATTGCTGTTGTGCTTATTTTTATTTATACAGGGAGTTGAACTTGTTACGATTTTCATACAAAATTGGTTATAACTTTGTAAATACCCTGTATAACATAACAAACCTTTATATTTTTGTGATGGGGAAGTTAACAGGATTTCGAATTTAAAATAAAATATAGGGTGTTCCATTTAGAAAAACATAAGTTAGGTCTGCCACTGTGTTATCGAACACCCTGTAACATTCAAACTAATTTTGTAATGTGAAGCTCAAAGGTGGCTAAAGCTTTTGTTATTAACTTTTATTGCTATCTATTACTATAGCGGAGCTATTCAGCTCCCTACTAATCAATCACCCTGTATGTTACAGTCAAACTCCGAATTCGGACAATATTCGAAATTTTTACTCACTTCGCGATGTGAACAACGTGAATTACCCACGTCGTGGAGTGAGCATTTTATTCGCACATTGGCTGAAGCGAAATACACAGAACGCGTTGTAGGTAAACGAAAGTAATTACTCAATTGCCGAAATAAACACGTTCACCGGAGATTGGAGATTGAACAAAACCATAATAGTCCAGGGCCGAAAAATAAAAACGGGAAAAAAATCAATACAGCTTTTTGAAGGTGCTAAATCGTAGGGGGGATATAGTTAATTAAAAATACATACAGAGGTACTCGTAAATCGACCTCATTTTTTTATAAACAATGGCCAAAGTCAGAAAATATTGTTTTTTGCCTATAGCATTTTTAGTATCATATTTACAGCAAAACTTGTTTTATGAAAGTTGTGTATCATGAAAAAACGATTATTTTGAATTTTTACAAGTTAAAATCCATAAAGAATTAACCGAGATAATTGCAAAAAACCACGTTTTTTGCACTATTTTGTAAATGTTAATAACTTTTACCAAATAGGTCGTAAGAACCTTATTATACCTTGATCATGAGGCAATTACGTGCCTTTATTAGTGTACAAAATTTCAAGAAGATCAGTTTGTCAGTTTACGAGTTATGTTAAATGTTTATCCCAGACATCGAATGTTTAAACAATCATTGTTGCCCTAGGAGTATTTTCAGAGCTTTTTGGCAAAGTGCAATGAGTTCTTAAAGACTTAAAGTACTAAGAAAGTAAAAAAAAAGAATATATTTGTTTCTTAATTGTTGTTGAACAGGTTGATAAAAAAATGGTGAGTTTTTTCCTTATAGACAATTAGAATATCTTTGTTATTTTTTCTGATAAATAATTATAATTGGTTGTATCAAAATGCTGGTAAAAAAATACATTAAAAAAGAAAAAACAACTTTCTAGGACAAATAATAGCCAAATTATACTTTTTTTTTGAAAAATCACATCTCGATTGTTTATAAATATTAAGAGTTGAAATTTTTACAAAATGATAATAAATATCTATATTTTATATTGCAATTGATAAGTACGGAATATCTTCTATTTAAAACGAGTAATAACCCTATAAAGTGAAGTTACTCACGCTGACTGAGCTGGGACCGTGTGATGGGGAAGATTGTCGGAGTCCAGTTTCGCGCGTCGAGATTTTGCTATAGAATGTTCAATTTGGAGCGCTTGAAAAATTTTATAATATCTCAGCTTCCAGAGAACGTAGAGCCTTCATTTTTTTTAAATTTCGGTAACTCGATGAAAGAATAACAACTAGCTAAATTTCATTTACCGGAAAAATCGGAAAATTCTGAAAAATGGACTTTTTTATTCAACATTCATTTACAATCTTAACACTAATACAGGGTGTCCCGAAAAGATTGGTCATAAATTATACCACAGATTCTGGGGTCAAAAATAGGTTGATTGAACCTCACTTACCTATATACAATAATGCACACACAAAAAGTTACAGCCCTTTGAAGTTACAAAATGAAAATCGATTTTTTTTCATATATCGAAAACTCTCAGAGATTTTTTATTGAAAATAGACATGTGACATTTTTATGGCAGCAACATCTTAAAAAAAATTAAAGTGAAATTTGTGCACCCCATAAAAATTTTATGGGGGATTTGTTCCCTTAAACCCCCCCAAACTTTTGTGTAAGTTCCAATTAAATTATTATTGTGGCACCATTAGTTAAACACAATGTTTTTAAAACTTTTTTGTCTCTTAGAACTTTTTCGATAAGCCAGTGTTTATCGAGATATTTTGAATATTTGTCGAATCCGCCACAGATTTGTATATGGTTAAGTACGATTATAGAGACCTGTTAATAATCTGAAAATTTATTTGTAATTTACATTTTTAGGTATATGTATTTTGAAAAAAAAAGCTACATCTCGATAAAAGGTGACTTATGAAAAAAGGGCTAAGAGGCAAAAGTTTTAAAAACACTGTGTTTAACTAGTGGTACCATAATAATAGTTTAATTGGAACGTACACAAACGTTTGGGGGGTTTAAAGGAACAAAACCCCCATAAAATTTTTACGTAATTATATTGAAAAAGAAGCTGCATCTCGATAAAAAATGGCTTATCGAAAAAATACTAGAAGACAAAAAAGTTTTAAAAACGTTGTGTTTAACTAATGGTACCAAAATAATGAATTAATTGGAACGTACACAAAAGTTTGGGGGGGTTTAAGGGACCAAAATCCCCATAAATTTTTTATGGGGCGGACAAATTTCACTATAATTTTGTTTTAAGATGTTCCTTCTATAAGAATGATACATGTCCATTTTCAATAAAAAATCTCTAATAGTTTTCGATATATTGAAAAAAATCGATTTTCATTTTGTAACTTCAAAGAGCTGCAACACCCTGTATATTTTGATAAATATTTTCATAAAATATTATAAATTTGTATATAAATATTAAAATATAATTATAGTATATATCTATTTATATACAGGGTGGTTCATTTTATTCGCCTCGGTGTCTGTACGGAAAACGACTTGATTTAATAAAAAAATTTCTTCATAGACATATACAGAGCAATTAATACTACAATCTAAAAATAATGTGAATTATACAGGGTGCTACAAAAAAGAGTAGTATATCAAAGATATATTTTTTATGGAACATCCTACAACTGATGAAATTTTTAAATTGCCCTTAAAAAATAAGCTAGACTATACCTAAGTACAGGGTATTTTGATTAATTTAAATTTTTACAAAAATATAAAATTTTAGAAAAAAATAAATATTTACAAATCTAAGAGTCGGTGACAAATTTTTTCTTAGATCTTCATAATAGACTATTCAGCATTTTTAAACAGATGTTTATTGTAACAAAATTTATAATTAATTAATAGTACATTTTTAGATTTAAAAACTAATTGAAAATAAAAACCTTCTCTAATTGAAAAAAAAATGTGTGTATAGATTATAATTATTGATCTTCGTTAATTCTACACAGTTTATGTACATGTTCATTAATTTCTTATTTCTTCAACATTATCCCTAATTTTTTGAAACAATCTTCTTCAACTTCCACTTTCGTCATCTATAATAACTGTCAAAACGTTGTAGCATTTTTTTTTCGCCAGTGTCATCTTTACAATTTATGCAAAGCTCGGTACAATTGATTTATTTCAAGAAATTATGGATAATGTGGAAGAAATTAATGAACCTGTACAAAAACTGTGTAGAATTAACGAAGATGAATAATTATAATCTATACATATTTTTTTTTTAATTTGAGAACGTTTTTGTTTTCAATTAATTTTTAAATGTAAAAAGGTACGATTAAGTAATTATAAATTTTGTTACAATAAACATCTGTTTAAATATGCTGAATAGTCTATTATGAAGATCCAAGAAAAAAATTGTCACCGATTCTTAGATTTGTAAATATTTATTTTTTTCTAAATCTTTACATTTTTCTAAAAATTGAAATAAATCAAAACACCCTGTACTTAAGGTATAGTCTAGCTTCTTTTTCAAGGGCAATTTAAAAATTTCATCAGGTGTAGGGTGTTCCATAAAAAAATATATCTTTGATATACCACTCTTTTTTAAAGCACCCTGTATAATTCACATTATTTTTAGATTGCAGTGTTAATGGCCCGGAATATTTCTATGAAGATTTTTTTTAAATCAAGTCGTTTTCCGTACAGACACCGAGGCGAATAAAATGAACCACCCTGTATATAAATAGATATATACATACTATAATTTTATTTTAATATGTATTCACAAATGTATAATATTTTATGACAATATTTATGAAATTATATGTGTTAACGTTGTAAATGCATGTTGAATAAAAAAGTGCATTTTCCAGAATTTCCGATTTTTCCGGTAAATGAAAGTTAGCTAGTTGCTATTCTTTCGTCGAGTTACTCCAATTTAAAAAGAAATGAAGGCTCTACGTTCTCTGGAAGCTGAGATATTGTAAAATTTTTCAAGCGCTCCAAATTGAACTTTCTATAGCAAAATCTCGACTCGTGAAACTGGACTCCGACAATCTTCCCCATCACACGGTCCCAGCTCAGTCAGCGTGTGTAACTTCAATTTAAAGGGTTATTACTCGTTTTAAATAGAAGATATTCCGTACTTATCAATTGAAATATAAAATATAGATATTTATTATCATTCTGTAAAAATTTCAACTCTTAATATTTATAGACAATAGAGATCTGATTTTCCAAAAAAAAAGTATAACTTGACTATTATTGGTCCTAGGAAGTTGGTTTTCTTTTTTAATGTGTGTTTTTTTACCAGCTTTTTGATACAACCAATTATAATTATTTATCAGAAAAAATAACAAAGATATTCTAATTGTTTATAAGGAAAAAACTCACCATTTTTTTATCAACCTGTTCAACAACAATTAAGAAACCAATATATTCTTTTTTTAACTTTCTTAGTACTTTGAGTCTTTAAGAACTCATTGCTCTTTGCCAAAAAGCTGCGAAGAGACTCCTAGGGCAACAATGATTGTTTAAACATTCGATGTCTGGGATAAACATTTAACATAACTCGTAAACTAACAAATAGATCTTCTTGAAATTTTGTACACTAATAAAGGCACTTCATTGCCTCGTGATCAAGGTACAATAAGTTCCTTACGGCCTTTTTGGTAAAAGTTATTAACATTTACAAAATAGTGGAAAAAACGTGATTTTTTGCAATTATCTCGGTTAATTCTTTATGGATTTTAACTTATAAAAATTCAAATTAATCGTTTTTTCATGATACACAACTTTTGCTGTAAATATGATACTAAAAATGCTATAGGCAAAAACCATATTTTCTGACTTTGGCCTTTTTTTTATAAAAAGATGAGGTCGATTTACGAGTACCTCTGTATGTATTTTTAATTAACTATATCCATCCTACCATTTAGCACCTTCAAATACCTGTATTGATTTTTACCCTGAAATCGCTCATATTTATTTTTCTACCCTGGTCTATAATACCCATAACCCGACGTGGGTAATCTATTTTACCCACGTCGGGTTGTGGGTATGTGTAATTTGCGCAAAGACGGAAAAGCCTCCAAACACAACCATACCCTACCTGCACCCTACACTAATTCCATAATAACAAGTAAAATAAAATCAAGTTTTCCTTGAAATTCCATTTATTTTAATTAAAAAAAAAACTAAACAGTAAAATACAGCAAGTATCTTATTATTGAAAATAGAAAAAAAATTAAACGTTTTCATACATAGATATACGTCTTTTATTTGACTCTTTTTCGTACCACTTTCAATGTTCATTACAGTTCTTTTCAGAAAATATTAACTTTACTTGTTAGCACAAGAAGTGCTACCGTGACATTTAGAATTGCGTTTTATGTTTGATTTTAAATAATTGCAAGATTTGTCCGAACAGTTCTTCTTGCATCCACATCTGATGAAACCTTGGTAGGACCCGGATGACATCATTGCTTCTATACGGACATTGAGCTGTTCATCAGGTACATCGATGTTATTAATAAATTTATTAGAAGCTACCTGGAATTCGTTTCTATAGTTCGTCTCACGTTGACTTTACAGTATAAGGAACATAGGCAATGCAGTCCTTATAAGAGTTTTTAGCGCGGTGATGCATATTTTATCAAAAATAATTTTTAATAAAACATTAGAGATACTAAATTAAAACTGTTATGCGTTTAAGTTTATTTGATATACTTTAGTTATTATACAAACGAATCCTAAAATAACGAATAATAAAATCGACATCACCGCGCTAACAACTCTCATAAGGACTTAATTGCCTATGTTTCTTATACTGTAAGGTCAAGGTGAGACGGACTATAGAAAACTGCTTGTGTATAACGACAGTGCACTAATGTCAATGAAAATAGACAGTAGTCCTATTAGTCTAGGCGCCAAATAGAGGTCACCGTGTCATTTTCAATTCTGATGGACAAACTCAACGGTTTCTTATGGATTTTTGGCTGCTGATTACGAATTTCGAGGGGGGATTTCGATCTGAGTGGTCAAAAAATTGTTATAAACAATTTAATTGTTTATAAATTGTTTATAATGCTCTGGCTCATAAACTAAAAGAAATAGAAAAAAATGTTTCAAATAAAATTTGTTCCATAATAAAAAACGAAGAAAGAACCGTTTACTAAACTTAAATCTGACAATCAAAACTCAAGATATTGTAAAATTAGTGGACAATGCAAATTTCAAATTGCAAAATAAGTATTTTTCGAAGCTTTATCGATCGTAACTCGGCTTCTGCGCATGCAAATGAGCCCTATAAGGTGTTCTTTTAAAGCTTAATTAAGAAGCTTCCAAACAAAGTTTGTTAAATTATCTGATCTTCATTTGTTTTAAAGTTATACCCGTTTGAAGTTATAATTTTCTCAAAACAATTGTACATTAATTTGTTTATAAAGGTTTCAAGCAAACTTGAGCTATAAACATTTATACTTTAATTAACAATAATGATAAAACAACTCAAATGGAACAATTTGAGCTTACGAAAATGTTCGTAAGTTTATTTTTGGCTAAGATGTCGATATTTTAATGGCGCGCTATGAGGCGCAAGATTGGCTCACAGTCAAGTAAGTATGTATTCTTCGACGCTTTATCGATCGTAACTCGGCTTCTACGCAAGCAAATGAGCCAATATGTGATATCCATATAAAAATGGATCGAGTTCTTTTACAGCATCATCATTGCATATAAAACGAGAATTTATGATGTGGCGGCATACACACAATTGACGGGCCTTGATGATGCTGCAAAAGAACTAGATCCACTTTATATGGATATCATATAGATAATTAGACTCTGAAGCCTCAAAAAGTTTTAGTTTCACTGCCTACAAGAACAGACTTATACCACCATGTAACTGATAAAATTTGGCTAAGAACTTATGCAGATGTAAAAAAGCTGATATTCCCTGTATATCTCTATGCAGATTTGCAGATGCATGAAAAAAATGTTTGTAAAAATAGTACTAATAAATAATATCAACTTACTTTTTAGTTATACTTCCGAAATATTAGTTTTTAATGTTTTTTTCTCATTTAGTGCAAAAAATAGAAGACAAAGTAAATAGAATGAAAGGTGTTATGAGGTACAGTATGATGATTTAATTATAAGAATTATATGATAAAATTTTATTAGGACCTTCAAAAATGAAAAATGAAGATAACGTATGTATACATAGAAATTATAATTTGCATCGGGAAGTTAGCGCGTGAACCTTTACGCGGTGAGCCGATCTTGCGTCTCATAGCGCGCGTCATTAAAATATCGACATCTTGGCCAAAAATAAACTTATGAATATTTTCATAACCTCAAATTGTTCCTTTTGAGTTTTTCTATCATTATTGCTCATTAAAGTATAAATGTTTATAGCTCAAATTTGCTTGAAACCCTTATAAACAAATGAATGTACAATTTTTTTAAGAAAATTGTAATTTCAAACGGGTATAACTTAAAAAAAAATGAAGATCAAGTAATTTAACAAACTTTGTTTGGAAGCCTGTTAATTAAGCTTTAAAGCGACACCTTCTAAGACTCATTTGCATGCGCAGAAGCCGAGTTACGATCGATAAAGCTTCGAAAAATACTTATTTTGCAATTTGCAATTTGCATTGTGCACTAATTTTACAATATCTTGAGTTATAATTGTTAGATTTAAGTTTAGTAAACGGTTTTTTCTTGGTTTTTTATTAAGGAACAAATTTTATTTCAAACATTTTTTTTATCTCTTTTAGTTTATGAGCCAGAGCCTTAGAAACAATTTATAAACAATTAAATGGTTTATAACAATTTTTTGACCACTCGGATCGAAATCCCCCCTCGAAATTCGTAATCAGCAGCCAAAAATCCATAAGAAACCGTTGAGTTTGTCCATCAGAATTGAATATGACACGGTGACCTCTCTGGCGCCTAGACTATATTCACTGCTAACAGTGAGGGGGTGACATGTCTCGACCTGCACGTCTGAACCGTGAGAAACGGATTTCGGCGTTTGCGCAAACTAGAAATACCCACAACCCGACGTGGGTAAAAGAGATTACCCACACCCACGTCAGGTTATGGGTATTATGGTTTTGCTCAATCGCCGGTGAACGTGTTTATTTCGGCAATTGAGTACTTTCGTTTACCCACACCGCTATCTGGGTATTTCGCTTCGGCCGATGTCCGAATAAAATGCTCAAATTTCTGAATTAAACAAGATATAATAATAATTTATCATAAATAAAATATCTTTTTGTTACGTTGGAAAGAAAAGTAGACGTAACTGAGCATACAATAATTACAAATGTGCTTAAAAATTACTTCTTCCTTAAAGCTTTTGTAAAGCCTCTGGTAACGACACTTCATCGTTAGCATAATGGTATATGTATTGGAAATTTAAATTACAAAATTGTAGTACCTTGTTGTTTGCACGTTATCAAAACAATACTATTAATGTGAATATTACAAACCCATAATATAGTTCTGGGAAAGATGGCCGTAGGGCAGATATAGCGTATGCGCTTATATTAAATTTATATACTTCCGACATATTGTATCAAAAATCAATTAATGGAGCTGTACAACCTATCCAATTAACCTCTCAACGAAAACGTGTTAACGTCAAAAAAATAGTATTTGTGTGAGGTTTAAATAGGTACTGATGTATATGTGGGTTTAGATTAGATTCAATATTAGAAGTCTTCTACTTCTTTTTCTTTTCGTAGACATGACTCTGCTTTTTCTATGCGCCTCCAGTAAGGGAGCGTTCAAGTATTACGTAACGCAATTTTTGAGGATTTTTGACCCCCCTCCCCCCCATGTAACGCACCGTACCGTTTTTCTGTACCCCCTCCCCCTACCTAAACGTTACGTAACACCCAAGTGGCCATTTGAACCTAAATGGAAAACGAGGTTGCGAAAAGTACCGGAAACTCGGTAAAAGAACTTTGTTATTATTTTAATGGCATTTGAGGTAATAATAAAAACTTACAATCATCATTCAGCCTTAAATGTCCACTGCTGAACATAGGCCTCCTCCCTTCGTTTCCAATCACGTCTATCCTGCGCCGCTCTCATCCAGTTTTTATTTAGCTTTCTTAAGTCGTCAGTCCATCTTGTAGGCGGTCGACCGACGTTTCTCTTGTCTTCGCTTGACCTCCATTCCAATAACCTTTTTGTCCATCTCCCATCTGTCATTCTGGCAATGTGTCCTGCATATCTCCACTTCAACCTGGCTAGCCTTTCGATGACGTCAGTCACCTTTGTTCTTCTCCTGATTTCTTCGTTTTTGATTTTGTCTTGCAGAGTTATTCCTAACATTGAGCGCTCCATTCCTCTCTGCGTTACTCTTAGTTTGGTAGCCGAGGCTTTAGTTAAGGTAAGTGTTTCTGATCCGTACGTCAAGACTGGGAGGACGCACTGATCAAATACCTTTCTCTTTAGGCATGTGGGCAACTCACTTTTAAAAGTTTCTCTCAGTTTTTCAAATGCTGCCCACCCAAGAACGATTCTTCTATTCAGTTCATGTTTCTGGTTATCCCTGCCACTCGTAATTTCATGTCCCATGACATGAAATATGTTCAAAACTTACAATAATAATCTTTTATTATTAATTTTACATTTACATTTAATTTACATTTACATTTTCCCTACTTGGCCCCATCCTTACATACATTTTTGGTTTCATTCTTTATTGTTCTTCTCATGCATTCTTCTATTTTATCTTTTTTAATAAAAGCTTAAAATAAAATAACATATTTATAATTTCAACATTTTATTTTGCTTAGTAAAAATTTTTGTATAACGAATAATATACGATGTTACAGTTGTTTCGGAAAAATAGTGAAAAAAATGTGTAAAGCTTTTTGTTCTTCAACGCCCTGTATCGTGAAACCAAAATTATTTAGTAAGCAAACCCCAATTATTTTTTAATTTTTCACCTATCCTAGAGATCGTGTTACCTTTTTCTGAAACACCTTGTATATATATAAGAAGGCACTTATGGAATAAAATTATTTCTGTCCTTGTTTTAAATAATTTTAAAAAACGCTGGGACCCGTAGATTTTTATATATAAAAATGTGTGCTTTTTAAACATAAATTTAAATGTACAGGGTGATTCATGCAAGCCTAGCGTAGTCCATTATCTTTAATTTCAATTAAACACCCTGTATATTTGTGTTTTTAGAAGCTGCTTCAACCTCATCTCAAAAATGTGTATTATGTAGAGTCTATTATGAATAATGCAAGGTGAAATTTTGAAATTATGTATAATTTTCGTCAAGATGTTAATCACATAAAACTTTGAAATTAATCATTCAGGAATCACACTTTAAATAAGGGTATTATTTTTTAAAATATCTATCACTTTTCTAAACTAAGTATCAATATAGTGAGTTTTGTATTTAATGCTTTTTATTTAAAGACATTTTTTAATCATTTAAAAATTTGCGTACATATTTAAAACATTAATGAATACCTACCTACTGCTGAAAACGATACTGCATGTTATGGACTTAAATTACCCATTTCATTTTTACCAAAATATAAAGTACCTACCTATCTATTCATCAGATAAACCCATAAATAACTCCGAGGGAACAGTTCCGGATAGTGGAAACATATGGTCTTTTGAAAACAAAACAATTCTCAACGAAAGAATCCCTTTAGGTTAGGCACTTGACATCATTTTGACTTGACCCTGAAAATCCTGTCACTAAACCATCAAATATAATTTAGGTAAAGTGAAACGAAAGAAGATTATGCGCTGTTGGATGTTGGGCTTTGGGTTGTATAATATAAATGAGAAATGGTTTACATTTGAGCAATGAATTTATTTTAGAGTTTTCGGTTGATTTTATACAGTTTTCAGTAGATAAGTAGATTGGAGTTCAAATCAGTAGGTTTTATACAGTTTTCAGTAGATCGGAGTTAAAATCGGTAGGTCTACTGAAAAACCAGTAGACAAATCATAATACATACAATTCAGGGGTCTATGTAAAACATAAAAGAAATTATGTAGTTTTTTTTATTTAAGTTAAAAAAGAATGTTACGTAACGCGCTGTTCGAACCCCCCTACCTTCTATGTAACGCGCCGTAACGTTTTACAAAACCCCCCCGCCCCCCAAACTGGGTTACGTAATACTTGAACGCTCCCTAAGTTGTTCCATCATTTTCGTGGTCTTCCCACTGATCGTCTTCCTATTGGGGAACCGTCTCTCGCCGTCCTTATTACTCTATGTGTTGTCATTCGGCTTATGTGGCCTTTCCATTCTACTCTTCTGATTTTTACCCAGTTGTTAATGTTCTCCATTTTGCATCTCCGTCATATATCTGTACTTCTAGCTCAGTCCCATACTTTTTGACCATCGATTTTTCGAAGTGTTTTCAGCTCTACTATTTCTAGCTTTAGCCGGCCTCAAACGACTCGTGTACTTCGCAAGTACAGAATTATTCGCTTGCGATTGCAATGACAAACAGGGCACTCACACGACGTGTACAATTTACAAGTACGCGAGCGTAAACATTTGGCTTAACGACCTTGACAAATGAATCAGTGGTGTGATTACTAATAAATAGACCAGGACATTTAGGAAAAAATAAATCGATATTTAAATACAGCACGTAGAAAGTTACAACTTTTTTCATTGTGTTCAGGATGACACCAGTAAAAAAGTCAACAATAGAAAAATGGCTAGAAATGCATAGTTGCATTTTAAAGTGCATGATATGCATCCAAAAGTGCATAAACTTGTCAAAATAAGTGTATTAGGGCCAGATTTTGTTACTCGGGGGTTTTTGGGTCGCTACATCAGAACTGACCATCGGGGTACCTGGTGTCCAGGTTCAGTGCTAAGGCACGTCATCTAGAATTTAGAGGGTTTTCGGCACAAAATTTATGCAAACAGATTACTCGGGTACTAACCTCTCTTAATGTAGTATAAAAATTATATATAACCTCTCTTAATGTGAACAAATGTGTTTATATTAAAAATATAAACTTTTATATTTGTGTATATATTATATTAACAAATTTACACAACAACCAAAGGCTATAGCGGGATAAGATGGTCAAAAATGCCCCCACACCGATCAGCCCCACTACTTATGTTTTCGATAAAGGATATAAAATTATGCCCTCATACAAATTTTTAGCTTCCCAGAGGTCCTAGAACGTCTTAAATCGAGAAAAGAAGAATGTTTAGGTTTTATTTTTTTGTGAGCGCAATTTTAACTTAAAAAATCTGAAAAAATTCAAGAGGTTGTATCTTTTGAATACAAAACAACCTGATTTTTTTCAGATTTTTGTAGTAAAAAATGAGCCCAGGAAAAATTTTTGAAATTTTCAAAAAATTTTTAGGTTATGATATGATTTGGCCAACTTTTAATTAGTATTTTTTTGTGTACTTTTTGCGGTTCTTTTGAATGGCAGAGGCAGAATTTTTAATATCTGTTCGAAATACCGTTTTTGGCTGTCTCGAGATGCATCTCGGGACAGCCAATTTTAGGATTTAGGATCTTGACTACAACAACTGAAAAAAAAACTAAAAGTATGAATTTTGTCATAAAATTTGGTATGTGGGGTTATAATAATATTTGAAACAACTTTTCCAAATAACTTTTTTAGATATCTCTAACGCGAAGCAAATCGAATGTTTGTGGATTCGCAGTAGGCCGCGTTTCAAATTTAAAGTTCAGTTGACTATTTTAAAAATTGTAAACCATGCAAAATTTCAAATATTTATATATTTTGATAGCCGAAACATAGAGGTGTCTTCACTCTGTATCTTATTAATTTGATAATTTATTGCAACTAATAATAGTGGTATTTTTTATATCTTCAAAATATACAATCAAAATACTGACTAATTCACTAATTGTATCATAAAAAGTTTATGATTGCATTGAAGTATTGAACCAATTAATGTGTAATAATATAACATAATATACAGGGGTTTTCTAATGTGACCGGTATTATAGTAATACTTACATTGTTGTCAGATCTTCCGTTTTTCTGAAAATCTAATTAGCTTTCTTATTTCAAATGGAACACCATGTATATTTTTTGCGTTTTGAAGTTCTTAAGAAATACTGATTATTTTCCATGTTATAGTTCCTATACCTAAAGACCATAATTTCGGAGTTATTGCTACATTTATTTAAAAAAACTTTTTAAACAAATTATAAAAATGAGGTCCGGTCCTGATAGCAAGCAAATCTTACAGCTTTATATCACTCCTGACAAATTTATAAATTCAAGTAGTTAAAAGTTGAAATATAATTTAATTTTTACATTGTTTGCAAGATAAAGTTTAAATGTGACAGTGTGTTAAAAAACCAACGATTCTGTGAGTACAAAATTGCATTATTTATATCTAACCATAAAATCAGAAGTTAAAAGGCAATATTTTATCGATTTCAATCCAAATTATCGATTATCGACAACAACTTTTTGCTGATTCAAGTAATTAGGCTGCCGTCTAATTTTGTTAAGAGGCCAGGTCCGGCTTCAGATCCGCTGTTCCAATGCATGTAAATTTTCAACGGGACGATGGCTGAACCGGAATTAGCTACTACTTCACGAAATACACCGACTACGTCACATATCTCTTACTCTCATGCATTAAACAGTTTTAAACATCCTTCAAAAGACCAAGGTATCATACTTTCAACCATACAAGGAATACAAGTTTTCGAATATGTAAAAGCTGTTGGATCAATAGTACAGCCCAAAAACGTTATTTGGGCATCCAGAATCGCAAACAACCGCATCTGCATCTACCTCTCGTCTAAATATATAGTTGACCAATTTCTTAGCTCCCACAAACATGTAATTATTGACGGCAACCAAATTGAAGTAAGAAGATTAATAACTCCTGCCCAGAGATTAATCATATCAAGTGTATGTCCTACTATACCTAATAGCATAATTGAAGACCATCTAAAAACTATGGGAATAAAATCCGTCTCCAACATGACGTTTCTACGAGTAGGCATGCAAGACCCGGAATATAGCCACGTGCTTAGCTTTAGAAGGCAAATCTTCATAAGTCCTTTAGAAAATGCATCGATTCCTGACTCATTCCTAATTTCATTCGACAATACATCATATAGATTATACATTTCCATAGACGGTTTAAACTGCTCCAGATGCAAGACGGTCGGACATCAAGATTCTGACTGTCCTTCTTTATCATCATTAAGTAGTCCAATTAATCAAACGGAAACTGACCATCAAGTGAACGTACTCAACTCTGCCAATAAAGAATATAGCCAGCCAGAAGAACAACCACGGAAAGAACACGAAGAAGGTACCCAGACATTAAAGGAACCGAAACTTAACATCACAAAAAATCACGAATTAACATCAGCAACAAACGACCAAACCACTTCCATACAAACAAACAAAGAACTACAGATTTCGTCACAACCACAAATATCCCAAGATTCAGTAATTGAAAGCGATAGAAAAATCTCTGAAGCTATTCATGTTACTAAAAGACAAATTTCCACTTCTCCCGAAATCCTTGAAAATGACCTACCTCCTCCCACTACTGAAAAACAAAAAAATAAAAAGCCTAAAACTCAAGATTCTATTCCAGATATTCTCAATGAAATTAAAGAAAAAATTGAAAATAGAATCCCTTCCTTCACACTTTCATTTCATGAAATATGTGATTTTCTGTCAAATTCCCTTCACTCAAAACATCCTGAACTTATTGCTAAAAATTATTCAAATGAAAGCGATGAAATCAAAGAAATTCTAAACTTTATATATTCTCAAACACAAAATAAAAGTTTAAAAAACAATATTACCAGATTGAAGAAGAAACTACTTCTAAGCAGTCTTTCTTCTACTGACGAAACTGACTACGAATCAAGTTCTCAAGTAAATAGTTAAAATGGCCAATAATACATTCATATTACAGTGGAACCTCAATGGTTATTTTACCCATATAGAATCCATCAAGCTTCTTATAAACGATTATCTTCCTTTAGTCATATGCATAGAAGAAACCCATTTCAAACATCAAAATGTAACATTAAAAAATTATGTTCCTTTTCTAAGAAACCGAGTTACAGATCATTCAAGCGGCGGAACAGCAATTTTCGTAAGGGATGACATAGAGTCAACCGAAATACAACTGCAAACAAACCTGGAAATAGTTGCAGTGTCAGTCACCCACAAAATGAAAATCAATATTTGCAACGTATACTTACCTCATCCTACTGATTTAGATATAACTGAACTAAGCAATGTTTTAAACCAAATTCCACACCCAAAAATAATATTAGGCGATTTTAACTGTCACAACAGTACCTGGGGAAGTAACAAAACCGACAAATGTGGTAATCTCTTAAACAATCTCATCGACAATTTAAATTTAGTGTTACTGAACACTGGCAAATCTACTAGGTTCAATTCATACAATGGTACATTTTCAGCTATAGATCTCTCTTTATGCAGTCCGTCGCTAGCTACTTTATTATACTGGGACACATTGGGGTATTTATATGATAGTGATCATTTCCCTATCACAATAAACATAGATACTAATGATATATTGACTTTTCCAATTCACCAAACATGGAAAATAAAGTCAGCTGACTGGGATTTGTATCGAACACTTATAGAAGGACAAACAAACAACTTTAATTTAACCAATACCGCAAACGAAAATCTGGAACTATTTAATAATATTATTATTTCTGCAGCAACAATCGCAGTGGGAAAAACAAAATCAAGTAAAAGGCAGCCAGTTCCTTGGTGGAATAACGAAATTGCGCAAGCACTTACTTTGTCTAAACACGCTTTCAACGTTTATAAGAAACATAAAACTATCGATAACCTTATAATTTTTAAAAATCTCAGAGCAAAAAGCAGACAATTGATCAAGAAAGGAAAACGAGACAGTTGGAAAAAGTATGTGGCTTCAATAAATCCTTCCACTCCCATAGGCGACATATGGAACAAAGTACGCAGAATAAAAGGAACAAAATACTTCCGAGGCATAGATACGCTATCATACAATAACCAAATGCATTCAAACAAGGTAGCTATTCCAGAAATACTAGCAGATATATATGAACTTAATTCTAGTGATTCCAACTATAGCATATCTTTTTTAGAATATAAAAATCTAATGGAATCGTCAAATATACAAATCACCGAGAGCGACAATCCAATAAACAAACCCATAAGTCTTCAAGAATTAGAATTTTGTTTAAGCGCAAAAAATTCGACGCCAGGACCTGATGATATCCACCCTCTTTTCTTACGAAATCTTCCTCTAAATGCAAAACTAATATTAGTTGATATTTTTAATAATATTTTCATTCAGCACGACTTTCCTGATCTATGGTCGCAAGCAACTATAATTCCAATCCTTAAATATAATAAACCAAAAGACGATCCAAATTCCTATCGTCCAATCTCACTTACTTGCTGTACCTGCAAACTTTTAGAAAAAATCCTTAATTATCGTCTTAAATGGTATCTCGAAAACAATAACCTAATAAGTATCAGACAAAGTGGATTTCGTACGGGTAGATCCACAACAGACAATCTAATAACCCTTGAATCAGCTGTACATGAATCTTTTCTGCACAATCAAAAACTTATTGCCGTATTTTTTGACATAAGAAAAGCTTTTGACACAACATGGAGACATCTTATACTAAAAACACTTCAAGAATGGAATGTCCAAGGGCATATGTTGTCGTTTATTAAAAATTTTCTAGAAACACGAACTTTTCGAGTTAGAGCCAATGGATTCACATCTTCCAGACGAGTACTGCAAAATGGCACTCCACAAGGATCTACTCTAAGTCCTACACTCTTTCTGATTGCAATAAATAGTATTATACATCAAATAAAGCTGCCTGTATTTACTAGCCTATATGCAGACGACTTAGTCATTTATCTAAAAACAAATAATGTAACTCTGGGATCACATATATTGCAAACGGCCTTACATACAATTGAAAACTGGTCGCAAAACACGGGTTTTATATTTTCTGGCGAAAAGACACGTTATTTAATTTTTAGCAAAAGGAAAGACTATCCTAATATTCAATTAACACTTAACGGAGTTATGCTGAAGCAGTCAGAAGAAATAAATTTCTTAGGACTTTCTTTTGAACGTGACTTAAAATGGAAAAACCACGTAACGAATCTGCAACGTTCTTGCCAATCCAGAATTAACCTACTAAAAATGCTGTCAAATACCTCTTGGGGGGCTGATACAACAACTTTACTTAATCTATATAGATCATTAATAAGAAGTAAATTAGATTACGGCTGTTTATGCTACGATACTGCTAACAAAACATCTTTAAAAAAACTTGACTACATTCAAAATACGTGCTTGAGATTGGTTTTAGGTGCCACACGAACTAGTCCAGTAAGTAGTTTACAAGTTCTGGCTAATGAACTCCCTTTAAGCCAACGAAGGCAACTTCTATCACTGAATTACGTTGCCAGAATTTCAGCAAACAAAAGCAACGTAACCCACTCAACAATATTCTACAGAACAAATATATCTTCTGATCATTACGAAAACATTGCAAGAAATATGCTACCATTTCCTGAGCGAACAAAACGTATTGGTTTTAATTTAGAACAGTTCAGTCTCACTATACCCATTCATGTAAATTTTCCTCCCTGGATGATCAATCCTCCAAAAATAGATATGTCTCTAAAAGATCTCCCTAAACATTCCACACATCCTTTCCTTATCCAGCAAGCTTTTAAAAATTTAATTTCCAAATACCCAACAACTCATCGAATCTTCACTGATGCTTCCAAATGTGATGAAGGACATGCTGCAGCTTATATCTGCGGAAACATCAAGTCTACCGTACGAATCCCAACAAATTGTTGTATATATACCGGAGAACTTACAGCAATTCACCAGGCAATGAAAAAATGTGGTTCTATCCATGAAAGCAAATTTGTGATTATCACCGATTCAATGAGCGCATTACTTGGGATAAAACAGCTATATACAACTCACGCTATTCTTCTCAAAATCAAAGAAGAATTATCTTATCTACAGAATCAACAGAAAGATATTCTCTTCATCTGGGTACCTTCCCATATGGGAATAACTGGCAACGAGGAAGTGGACTCTCTAGCAAGCAATGCAACTACCGACCAAAGTATTTCTATCACAGATCAAATACCTTGGACTGATCACAAAGTAAATATCAAAGGTCATGTCCACAGAACGTGGCAAACTACTTGGGATCAGACTAACAACAAACTAAAAGAATGCCTAAGTCAAGTAGGAACTAAACTCATGTTACCAAGAAATAGAAAAGACCAAGTCATCATCAACCGACTCCGAATAGGACATACGTTACTAACACACAAGCATATCTTCAACAAGGAGGCCGCTCCGATGTGTACCAATTGCAACACGCAACTGACAGTGAAACATATAATTATCGAGTGTCCAGTGTACCAGAAAGAAAGGATCGCGTGTGCTCTTAGTGACAATATTAAAAGTGTACTGACTTCAAACCTAAACTCCTTATTAAATTATCTCAAAATGACTAAACAATACACCAGATTGTAAAGCATGTTTATATAATAATATGTATCTTACTGTTTGTGTATGTCCCCCCGCTAATAACCCTTAGTGGTTGATGCGGGTTTATGTGTGTAAATAAAAAAAAAAAAAAAAAAAAATTATAAAAATCAATTTTTTCGGCCCGGGTAGACATTATTTTACGTTCTTTGAACCATTGGAAACAAAAAGTTCTCTTATAATTTTTCTCTAAAGTTAATCGTTTTCGAGTTATAAATAATTTAAAACTGAAAAATCGAATAATGACGATTTTCAAGGTTAAAAAACACAAATCAAAAATATTATTTTTGAAACTGCGAAGTACAGAAATTCAAGCTAAAGCCTTATTTTACCAGTTAATAGTAAATAATTTGAGCTTGTTTCATTCTAAAATATTGTTTTGTAGTTGTTAATGCAGCCCGATCGCCCGTCCTCTCATATGCGCTTCATTAACATTTATTAAAAAGCAATGTTTTAAAATAAAACGTGCCAAAAACTGTTATAGCGAGCCCCTGGAAGAAGGGTTTAGCTTGAATTTGGGTACTCCGCAGTTTCAAAAATATTATTTTTTATTTTTGTTTTTGAACCTTGAAAATCGTCAATATTCGATTTTTTTCAGTTGTTTAATTTCAATTGTTTATAACTCGAAAACGATTAACTTTAGAGACAAATTACAAAAGACCTTTTTTGTTCCCAATGATCCAAAGAACGTAAAATAATGTCTACACGGGCCGAAAAAATTAATTTTTATAATTTGTTTAAATTTTTTTTAATAAATGTAGCAAAAAATATACTGGGTGTTCCATTTAAAATAAGAAAGTTCATTAGATTTCCAGAAAAACGAAAAATCTGACAACAATGTAATTATTACTGGAATATTGGCTGCATTAGAAAACCCCTACCAACCAAAACCTATAAAAATCGTGCAAGCCGTTTCCGAGATACTTGAGGGTTTTTATACATAAAACTCTATTATAATTATAATAATTTTATATTAATACGCATACATTGGTTCAATACTTCAATGCAATCAATTTGAACTTTTTATGATAAAATTAGTGAATTAGTCAGTATCTTGATTGTATATTTTGAATCTATAAAAAATACGACTATATTAGTTGCAATAAATTATCGAATTGATGAGATACAGTGTGTCGCATTTAAGATGAAGACACCCCTCTGTATGTTTCGGCTATCAAAATATATACATATTTGAAATTTTGCACAGTCATACAGGTTGATCGTTCACAATTTTTAAAAAAATTAAATGAATTTTAAATTTTAAACGCGGCCTACTGCGAATCCATAAACAGGGTGAATTTTCGATATGCGATTCGATTTGCTTCGCGTTAGAGATATCGAAAAGTTATTTGGAAAAGTTGTTCCAAATATTGTTATAACCCCACATACCCAATTTTATGACAAAATTCACACGTTTAGTTTTTTTTTTTTCAGTTGTAGTCAGGATCCTAAATCCTAAAATTTGCTAGACAGCCAAAAACGGTTTTTTCGATTTTTTCGTTCTTTCCGCTCAGATATTAAAAATTCTGCCTCTGCCATTCAAAAGAACGGCAAAAAGTACACAAAAAATACTATTTAGAAGTTGGCCAAATCATATTATCATAACCTAAAATTTTTTTGAAAATTTGAAAATTTTTTCCTGGGCTCATTTTTTATTACAAAAATCTGAAAAAAATCAGGTTGTTTATATTCAAAAGATACAACCTCTTGAATTTATTCAGATTTTTTAAAGTAAAATTGCGCTCACAAAAAAATAAAACCTAATAATTCTTCTTTTCTCGATTTAAGACGTTCTAGGACCTCTGGGAAGCTAAAAATTTGCACGAGGGCATAATTTTATATATTTTATCGAAAACATAAGTAGCTGGGCTGATCGGTGCGGGGGCATTTTTGACCATCTTATCCCGCTATAGCCTTTATAAGGAATCACCATGTATTTCAAACCAAAATTTATTTCTTTTGAAAAAACTTGTTATTGTTCCGAAGAATAAAGGTTTTTATTGAAAATAAACAAACCCTTAAAACAATCAGATAATACAGCTCTGTACGTTAGAGATTATTTTACTCTAGTTGTAAATTGATCGAAAATAAATAAACTAACTTTTACGTTCCAAAACGAAAATATACCTTATGTTGTGTCAGCGGACGTGCAAAGGTGAAATATTATTGGTCTTGTGGAGCAAGGAATGTCTCAGAGGAACATAGCTTCAGTGCTAAGCGTAACACAGGGTGTTCTGTCAAAAACTTAGGTATCAGGAATTAGGGAAGCTTGAAAATAGATAATAACCCGGTCTATATAGACATTTGAAATAACAAAAATTGCCGGAGAGCGAAATTTTGGTGGAGAGCTAGGGCATACCATAACAAATAAAGTATTAAAAGTCCCCATCGATCCCATGTGTGCAACAAAAGTTATTCGGGGTCAAAGGTCAAAATTTGAGATTTTTTGGATTTTTTTCGGAAACGGTAAGTTTTATCAAAAAAGAACCTTAAACCAAAGTTGTAGATCTTAAAATTCTCTACAAAAATAGTCCTTACTATTTTTTTCCTAAGAGTTGCCATTCCTGAGATATCGCGATTCTAAGAGTCACATTATACATGATATGCACACGTTTCAACACCACCTGTGAGGTAGTGTACTCGGCGCGTTTTTTTACCTTGGTTTCTCCTGTAGGCCTACTCCACTAACTGTTACAATTTTAGGATAATTTAAGGAAACAATACCGGTTAAGTTCTACATATTACCTTATTATTGATATTGATTATTGATATTGCTATTGATTATTAGGTTAATTATTGCTTTGACTTCTTTAGATATTTTAATCAGATTCATATTCTTGAAAGTCTACTTCAACAGTCAAGTCTTCTTCGATTTCATCTTCTTCCTCTTCCTCTTGCTGGATGTTCAAAAATTGTTCAAATGTGACTGAGTCATTGGTCTGTTCATTAAAATCACAGGAGTCTTCCTCTGTTGTACTAAACTGGACATTTGAACAAGACTGACGTTGGCAGTTGGTACACGCTAGAGAACACAGCAACCCGACTTTTTTACATCCACATTTGGCACTACAACCTTTTTTGCAATTGCAAAAAATAGGAGTTTTTCTGGAGCAAGTCGGAGTAAGGTTTTAATCGGTTCCAGAGTATTATCTATTAATTTCCAACCCCAGTCTTCTGGATTCAGTTCATTGCCTAGCTATGTTTGAACTTGATAATATACTCGATACAAATGTTGAAAAGCAGATGCTGATGTTGGAGGAAGACATGATAGTTGTACTTGTTTCTTGTTTCGCGTATTTTTTACAAAAGTTAGGTATCGGTATTTATCAAGACAACTAATATTTTTTGGAGCTCCATAAACCGCAAGAAGAAAGCGAATTCTTTCCGTAATTATTGTTTGCGTTGTGGAATCAAGTTCTGTAAAAACTTTACAGCAGTCAGTCAAATCTTTTTTTTTTTAATAATTTAAGTACTGACGTTTTTTACCCCTTCTGTACATTGCTGACGTAGTGTCGCAGCCGGTTATCGCATGTAAAAATAAAATGTACTTTTGGCATTTGGGATAAGATGATTCTTCTTTTCGAAGAATATATCTCTGTTCGCTGTTGAGTCCTTCCAAGTTTCAGAAAATAAATAACTTTATCTACTGCAGTCCTTGCAGTAAGCAGTACTAACAAATCAACATCTTCACCAACTACAATTGTTGTGTTTGTTGCCTTAAATTTTTCAATTGCTGTCTTAATTATAAGGACATATGCATCATTTTTAGCTTGTTTCACTTCAATATTCGCAGCTGTTAATTTGTCAGTTAACATGAAAATGAAACAAGATTTATTATTAATGTTAGCGAAAAATTGTTGTTGATTAGCTGGAACTGTTATTTTCATTAAAGATAATCTCGGAACCCGATGATGTTTTTGTAGTTTGACGACGTTGTTCTGCAGCTTTAATATTCTTTGTTGAGTCACTGTAGCCGTCAAATACCACTGTCACTGTAAGCCCTTAATGTCTGCTAAATGGTAGACGCTTGTAATAAGCACTTATATTCACTTGATCTGAACCTTTAGCACTAAAAGAAACAGATAATATTATGAACAACACCTACGGACAATACTGTAGCCATTGTTTACAATAGACAATCTGTTCTTTTTTAAGCAATGGCATAGCCAAATGTTTTTCAAGTCCACGTGGATAGAGGAAATTAAGTTTGGGATTGATTATCTTTTGAAGAAATATTTTCAGAATAGTATAATATATTATGTAAAAGAGACACAAATAGGCATTTATACTTGTCTTTAGTGCCACATTATGCATATACGTGGCTTAATATGTGCATATAATGTATAAAGTAACTTTTAAAATCGCTATATCTCAGGAATGGCAACTCTTAGGAAAAAAATAGTAAGGAATATTTTTGTAGAGAATTTTAAGATCTACAACTTTGGTTTAAGGTTCTTTTTTGATAAAACTTACCGTTTTCGAGAAAAATCCAAAAATCTCAAATTTTGACCTTTGACCCCGAATAACTTTTGTTGCACACATGGGATCGATGGGGACTTTTAAAACTTTATTTGTTATGGTAAACTCTAGTTCTCCACCAAAATTTGGCTCTCCGGCAATTTTTGTTATTTGCCAACTATTTTGATGTCCACGTGGATAGAGGAAATTAAGTTTGGGATTGATTATCTTTTGAAGAAATATTTTCAGAATAGTATAATATATTATGTAAAAGAGACACAAATAGGCATTTATACTTGTCTTTAGTGCCACATTATGCATATACGTGGCTTAATATGTGCATATAATGTATAAAGTAACTTTTAAAATCGCGATATCTCAGGAATGGCAACTCTTAGGAAAAAAATAGTAAGGACTATTTTTGTAGAGAATTTTAAGATCTACAACTTTGGTTGAAGGTTCTTTTTTGATAAAACTTACCGTTTTCGAGAAAAATCCAAAAAATCTCAAATTTTGACCTTTGACCCCGAAAACTTTTGTTGCACACATGGGATCGATGGGGACTTTTAAAACTTTATTTGTTATGGTAAACTCTAGTTCTCCACCAAAATTTGGCTCTCCGGCAATTTTTGTTATTTGCCAACTATTTTGATGTCTAAGTTGACCGGATTATAAAGACAAAGTCGTCAAAGAGTAACAACGGCTGCCCAAGCAGCTAGAGCTAGAAGAAACCCAACAATTTCTTATCTACAGCAGCTTTGGTAAGCTACAGTTAGTTGTGTTTCAGTTAGTGAAATCGATAAAAAAATAGTTCGTGTGTATAGGACTATTACGTATAGCAGGTGACAGTCACGGGTTCCCCAGTTATCAAGGTAGCACAAGATTGGTCGTCTAAATTGGTCTCTTCAACACCAACACTGGAATATTGAAAATTGAAAAAAAATGTTATTTTCAGACGAACCCAAAATTTTGGTGAAATCAGATGACCGACGAATTCGTGTACGCGGAGGGTGAGGAAGACCAGAAAGAACGAAAACTACCAGATCTGTTCACAAATATGAAACAGGAAGTGTCATGTTGTGGGCTTGTGGGTATACAATACATTATGATCGGTAAACAAACTCATTTAATTTTTATCCAACCACCTTTAACAGCTCGCAGGTTTTGTTGATTTGGTTCTAGGACCCATAGTTAGGTTCAGGAGAGGAAAAATGAGAGAAAATTTAATTTTTGTGCATGATGATGTACCTTAGTACACCAGCAGAGTGACTACAGATTTTCTTGAAGCAGAAGATATCACTGTTCTGGAGTGGTCTGCTTGCTCACCCGACCTTAACCCTATAGAGCATTTGTGGGATATGCTGAAAAAAAAAGTTAGAGCTCGCCGTGATAATCCACAAAATACTGCACGGTCAGTACAAGCTGCTCTTGAAGAATGGAACTACTTACCACAACAAAACGTTGCCAAGATCCAATCTGATTTGGAGCATACTCTCCCAAATTGAACTTGCGTAAGGTTCAGGGGTGGTTTACACTAGGGTGACCAAATCATAAACCTGATAAAACGGGACACATCCAAGGAACAGTAGCGCACCTAGAATTTTTCTCTGGGGGTGTTTGGCTTGGTCATCGAAATTTTTTTGTATTGTTTGTGAAAGACAAGTGACAAGTTACATCTTCCTACTGTTCTCTATATATGTTTCAAATGCCCTGGGGGAAAGGGGGTTTAAACCGCAAACCCCTCCTAAGTGCGCCTCTGCCAAGCCAAGGAAGATTTGAGGCGATACCCAAACAGGGAGGGGCGATTGAAACATGGCTTTTTAGCTAATTTGCGACCTATAAATCCTTTTCAATTGACCTTTGACTATGTAATTTGCGTACGATCAAGACTACGAAACAGACAGATCACAAAAAAACTCCGCCAGAATGACATGGATTAACAACCCGTCAGAACAAAACAGGGAAGAATGAAAATAGCGAGAAACAAAGCCAACTCAACAAATAAAAAGAAGAAAAATGACTGGTTTCGCTGGAGGATATTGGAAAAGACAGAAAACCATAAAATAAAACAATTTTACAAAAAAGTCAGAGCAACAAAAAATACCCCCAGCATTAAAACAAGAGGACTAAAAAACCAAAAGGGAGAAACCGTATTTGAAGACAAACAGATCAGCAGAATATGTAAAGAATATTACGAAAAAATGCTATTCAGTATGAAGAAATCACACTGCGATGAAGAAGTAAGGTCGTACAAGATAACGACGAAGTAGAAATTTTCACAGAAGAAGAAGTACAAAAACAAATATTAAAAACCTAGGAAACGGAAAAGCAACAGGAGAAGATGAAATAGCAGTGGAAATATTAAAATACGAACGAAGAGAATTACACAAAGAAATAAACCAGCTAATACAACAAATATAGGCAAAAAAGACCACCAGACAATAATTGGAACTCAGGTATTATAGTACCTACCTATATATAAAAAAGGAGATCGGGAGAAGTGAATGCATATTATGAGAATAACAGAACGGGTTCAGACCAGGGAGGTCGACGATTAATTGCATACATACAGTGGAGCAAATAATTCAAAATCGATAGAGTACAACAGAGAAATGTACTTACCTAATAATATGTATTCGTAGATTTTAAAAACGCTTTTTATACAATCAATCGGACGAAAATGATGGAGGAGCTAGAGAATGTTGGAATCCTAGAGACATGTGCTAACAGTGAGCCTAAAGAACACCAGAGCAAGAATCAGTTTCAACGGAACAACTTCTAAGGAGATCAATGTAAACAAAGGCGTGAGACAAGGTGATTATATCTCCCAGACACTATTTAATCTGATAGTAATCATAAGGAGGACAAACTTTGCAAACAAAAACATTATTACGGATCAACTTCAACCAAAAAATGACACTTATAAAAGCAGTTGGAAAATTAGATAAGGAAGCGAAGAGAATAGGACTAGAGATAAACCAGCACAAAACAAAATACATGACGACAGGGAAGGATAACACAACAACTCAGAAATATCTAATAACACAGAACCATAAATTTGAAACTGTATCCACATCTAATAACCGGAAAAGAAAGAATAGAGAAAAGAATTCTGAAAGGCAGAAAAACATATGGAAATAATAGAAATCTGCTGAGAAGCAAGACTCTTGGTATAATATGAAGTCTATATATATATATATATATATATATATATATATATATATATATATATATATATATATATATATATATATATATATTTCAGCCTTGTTTTATATATATATATATATATATATATATATATATATATATATATATATATATATATATATTAATTAAACGAAAAGATTTCTCTGGTATACAGAAGAAACCTTTTCCGTAGCGGACGCGAAAATGTAAATTTCAAAGTCTTCATAAAAGACGATGAACGACAAAAGACACCTCTTTGTGTCACAGATTTGTCTACAAAGACACGTTATTCGCTACACATTCGTCTTTGTCTTTGTAGACAAATCTGTGACACAAAGAGGTGTCTTTTGTCGTTCATCGTCTTTTATGAAGACTTTGAAATTTACATTTTCGCGTCCGCTACGGAAAAGGTTTCTTCTGTATACCAGAGAAATCTTTTCGTTTAATTAATATAGATGTCGTACCAAGTGTACTGAAGTCTGGTTATTTTATTATTACCAGAAAGGCCAAAAGCATTTTCTTACACCTCGACCATCCACCTAGATGTTCCTGACGAGAGCTTGACATGAGCTCGAAACACGTCGTGTAGAATATCGGTGGTGGTCGAAGTGAAATAAAATGCAATTGCCGTTTCCTTTCATATATATATATATATATATATATATATATATATATATATATATATATATATATATATATATATATATGTAAAATATTATACGGGAAATAAATATTCTACCTTCGTCTGTGCTGCCATCTTGGGAACGTTTTCGCTGTCTACAGCTCATCAGCCAAGCTCTCAGAACAGACGAAGATGTAGAATATTTCTTCCGTATACCCGAGGCCGTAAGACAGCCATGCAGTCCTTATGGGACTAGCGCAATCTGAGTTAGTTAGAAGCAACCTACCTTGCTCGTTTCGGTACGAAACCGATCTGTGCCTCTACTTTGAGGCCACGAGATGTCACCTGGTATTTATTGAAAAATAGGTAGGTTGCTTCTAACTAACTCATATATATATATATATATATATATATATATATATATATATATATATATATATATATATATTAGACCTTAAATAAGACCTATTGATATAGGATGGAAATAATGATGATAAACAAGAAAGAGGAAGATAGCTTTCTGAAATTTGAAAGAAAAATAATGAGAACAAACAATACCGGGCCACAATGTAACAAGAGAGGGAGAAATAGGAATGAAAACAAATTCCGAAATTGAAGAAAAATTAAAGAGAGAAAATTAGTCAGACACATAAAATCAACCCAACGCAAATACGGGACATTTAGGCGTCCCGAGAGACTTTCTGGACCCCGGGACAAATCGTTAAAAAACGGGACAATCCCGTTTTTACGGGATTTGCTCACCCTAGTTTACACTGACTGCTGAAAAAAACTAAATAAATAAAAACAATTTCAACATTATTCGTTTTACATTGAAATTTTTCATGCTATTGACTTTAAAACAAGTAGTTTCAATTTGTTATTTCCCGATATTCCGATGAGTGAGTTTCCGGAATTTAATTAAAAAATGAATATAATAAAACAAACGGAAATTTTATTGTTGTAACGAAAATGTGTTCGTTTAGGTCTCTCGGAGAGGGTCGAGTCGGTGTGTGTGAATGGTTCGCATGCTGCGTAGTGACTAAAGAAAACAACCACAAACGATGATAATGTTTGTGTTCCTTTCTCCTTGACCAGATGAGCAAATAAATCACTAAGTCTGGCGTCTACTTTTACAGTTTTAAGAAAAACAATTTCGAATGCATAGCGAGCTGTTGACACAATAACTGTCTGATAAAGTACTAAATTAATGAGGGTGCAGCCTGTTACACCGCGCAGACGAAAAACAGATGTGACAGGGCCAAGCCATGTCTCTTAACATTTTGTATTTGAATGACTAACGCTGTTTCGTTTTTGAGAAAAAATATTAAAATTAAAATTAGCAAAAATAGTAATTAAAGCGTATCGCTATACCGACTTATTGTTTGGTTTAATATGTGTGTATCGGGGATTAAACTGTTTAAAACAAATATTGTTTGACTTGATATCTTGTTTTTTTTTAATTTGCTTGAAATAATAAGAAATAACAGATGATTCCATTTAAGTTTGGTTGTGTATTATATGCTCACACCAATATAGTACATAATAGTTTCCGTGTTTTTGTCAATTATGCATTATCACGATAATCGAACTGTGTTAACTGTTGAACAATCTGGATTTTGAATAGAGGACATAATATTACACTGACCGATAGGGATGTGTGAGGGGAGGGCGTGATGAGTTGGGAAGCTATTGTGGTACGCCTTCCGGAATCAATTAAGGGAACAGAAACAAATACCGAGTAGGGGAGTATGTTAGACTAAGGGTCAGTGTAGCTCATTGAAATATGGAATTATTTGAAATTATCCTTATAATTTTCCTTATGTATTGTTATGCTCTGTATTTCTCTCTGTTATGAGATTGATCAGCAAATTCTTATTTTGATTAATTACTTAATTATTTTAATTATTATTTATGTAAAACAAAAATAACATTACATTAAATTTTCTAATAAATTGTATTCTCAGGGCTATTTTAGTTTTAATGCATTACCTTCGGTTTGTGGCTTCTAGTATCTCTAGTTGCTTCCTTCATCCAGGGACAATTCAGGGAAATTAAACACACTCGATGTCATATAAATGTTATAAATATTTTTTATTTATCCAATATACCATAAATATAAGATTTAAAAATTATACTAAATTTAATTCTGTTGCAACTATTTCTCATCTAATAAATTAAGCTTTAATTCTGATATCTTCTTTGTTTTAACAAAAATTTTATTTAAATAATTCGTTAGACTATTCTTACAAACAAATACTAAAATTTACTTTTCTCCTTTTGAATTGATTACTTATTTCTTCTTTAAATTTTGGAATGACTAAATTATGTTATAGAACTGTTCAATACAAAAAATAAACACAATATGGTGTGGATATAAAACAAACTCTCCCCGTTTCACAAAAAAATCTGACTAACCTTTTTGTTTCTTCTCTACTTCTTCTCCTGAATTGCGTAGTCCTCGATTTTCCCTCACGTGCTCCTAGGATGTAGCGAAAGGTCCTTCTCGTCCAAACTGCTTCCCAAACAAACAGGACTCGCTCGAATTCTCTACTCAGTTTTCTCTATGCTCGATATCTTGTGCAAATTGATACCAATCGGCTACTCGTTCTAGACAGAAACAGGAATCTCCTCGGACACAAGGAAAATTAACTTCTGAACTCGGTCAACGATTTCGTTTCCACACGATTCTGCTCGCAAAGGCCAACTTCACCACTTTACACCGACTTCTCACTTTCCAAAAAACTGGACTGCACTCTCCAGATATTCATTACACAGTGACCATTTTTTCTCTCCTCAAACTCAGACTCATCACTCTCATCCCTTCCATCCATCTTTCTCCGCCAATCACAAACATCCTCTCTACCCACTACATCCATATTTTCATTTCTTAAGAACCAATTTATTTTGTATACAACTTTTCCGTTTTGTTAAATTCTAGGAGATACAAAATTACTTTCGTTGTTTCGAAATGCTAAACAAAAAGCCTTATATTCTAAACTCAATAAATTTGTTTACTGTCTCTCCTTTTACGAATCATTTACAAATGTCCTATTGTCGATTCCAAAGCGAAATAAAATGTACTTTTTATTCTTCCCGCACCATTGTTGAAGTCCGTTCAGAGACCCATTAACAAACCACCTTAACGATTTCACTTTCCGCGAAAACACTGTTTACTAACTAAATTATAATATTTACAATTTTTGGTCATATACAGGGCGATGAAAATCTATGATCTCGTGGTCTCTGATATAAACTTGTTTTCTAAATTTTTCCCATAAAAATTATACAACAGTATATAGACTTATATTTAGACATATTATAGACTTATATAACAATATGGTATATTACCATATAACTTATATAGTCATATTACCCGTATGCACGCCAATAGTAAATATAAAATTCTTAATTGTATGTCAAAAAATTCGCAATATCTACCTCTTAAAACCCACTAAATTTCATTTGCATATCTTAACCGGTTTAAGCAATAAATAAATCGTCGGTTTGTAAGAAAAATTTCAACATTCCGTATCTCGGAAACGAAGCATTTGCGGATGTTGTGAAAACAACGTATAAATTGGTTTTGATTAATTCGCATTTATGTAAAAATATCGCTCTTAAATCTTTTTGGGACAATCTGTATTTGGATTGAATAGCTATTTGTATAACAAGGGAGGAAAGTGCTACTTTTCCTCCCGGCGGAGGGCAGTAATCATTCAAGGGAAGATAAGGCACTTTACTGATTTTTCTACTGATTTTCTACTGATTTTTCCACCTTCCTCAAATAACAAGTAATTTTTTCATTTTTACTTAATTTATTTATGTAACTAACCAACAAAATTTATTAGAACTAAAACTAACAAGTAGGTACAATATAACTGTCAACTGTCAAATATAAGTCAAATTATTAATGTAAACATTGTTAAATCAAAATAACAAGTTACTGTTTTTACCATTCTGCAAAATACATGGTGTTTTATAAATAAACGTTAAAATGTATAGATGCTTACGTAATAGAAAATATACAGGGTGAGTCACCACTAACGCGACGGAAGATTACAGCGAAATGGTAAAATATTTGAAAAAAATTTTTAATTAGTGTTTTGTAAGTTGATAAAATCTACATTTTAAAATTATTTTGAAATATACAGGGTGTCCCAATAAATGGCGGCGTATCAAAGTTACATTTTTTCTTATGGAACACCCTATATTTTATTGCATTTTTAATTGTCCGCAACAAATAAGGTATAGTTTCATAAGGCTTCCCTATACCTATGTGCAGAGTGTTCTGAGTTATGGCGACTTTTCTTAAAATGTAAAGTTTTAAAAGAATGCTTATTCTCAAGTTATTTAAGAAGTTATAAAAAAAATACTTTTACATCTAAATAGTTGGATATTGGTTGAATGTATTTCATGATTAATTGTTACACATTTATTTACAGCGTGTTCAAAATTTACAGTTTTATTATTGGATTATTCAATGTGTCATATGATTCTTATTTTAAATGGAACACCATGTATATTAATAAATAATTATACTAAACAAATCTACCTCTTTCGAATGGTATATGGATGTCCTATACGTAGGTGTCATAGTTTTTGCGTAATTTACAATTAAAATTCTTAATCTGTAAATCGATTTTAAAACAAAAGATGTAGTTAATTAACGGCATTGTATGACATTGTCATTTTATGACAGTACGGTCTGGTAATTATTTTATAATTAATGTATTCCATGATTGATTATTACACATTTATTTACAGGGTGCTCAAAATTTTATTCAAACTCAAAGTTTTATTATTGGATTATTTAATGTGTCATATGATGCTTATTTTAAATAAAGCACCATGTATGTTAATAAATTATTATACTAAACACAGGTTCCTCTTTCGAATGGTATAGGGATGTTCCATAACTAGGAGTCATAGTGTTTGCGTAATTTACAATTTTCTTAAACGGTAAATTGATTTTAAAAATAATATTTATGCACTCTCGATTTTAAACTGTACGAAATAAATGTTTGTTTACTGTATCATAATGAAATGAAAATTATGTCTATTTACTAGACCATTATTATGAAAATGAGGTAGATTGGTCTGTATACAATACATTTAAAAAAATCAGGATCTGCTCCAAAGTCTAAAGTCCATAAACGATAAGTTAAATATTTATCATAATCCTGTTCGGTCTAATATTGGTGTAGTTGAGTTTTATACGGATAATAGTGGTTTCTCTTAAGTATTCTAACAATCGTTTGACTGATTTACCCGAAATTTTTTCTTTACAAGTATTTGGGTTTTCCGTAACAGAAAGCAGGACATCAAGTTCCTTGACGTGATCACAAATAATTGGTTTATTTTTATTTAACTTTCCGAAATTTCTCAAAAACGTCCTTTTTTGGGTGTCTTCTATCAGGATACCTACTTTTGAGCGTAAAATTTAGAAAGTAAGATATAATTTTGCAAACACTCCCCAATGCAAAGTACCATGTCTACTCTTTCGTAGATAACGTAGTTATTCATTTTTAGGAACAATTAAATTTGAATATCATACATGGATGTTTATATTTTTGATAACTACCAGACCGTACTGTCATAAAATGACGATGTCATACAATGAGATACATCTTTTGTTTTAAAATCGATTTACTGATTAAGAATTTAAATAATTGTAAATTACGCAAAAACTATTAGACCTAGGTATAGGACATCCATATACAATTCGAAAGGGGTGACTTCGTTTAATATAATTAATATATATGACATATAATTAATCATCATATGACACATTGAATAATCCAATAATGAAACTGTAAATGTTGAACACCCTGTAAATAAATGTGTAATAATCAATCATGGAATACATTCAACCAATATCCAACTATGTACTTAGATGTAAAAGTATTTTTTTTATAATTTCTTAAATAACTTGAGAATAAGCCTTCTTTTAAAACTTTACATTTTAAGAAAAGTCAACATAACTCAGAACACTCTGTACATAGGTATAGGGAAGCCTTATAAAACTATACCTTATTTTTTGCGGACAATTAAAAAATGCAATAAAATACAGGGTGTTCCATAAGAAAAAATATAACATTGATTCGCCGCCATTTATTGGGACACCCTGTATATTTCAAAATAATTTTAAAATGTAGATTTTATCAACTTACAAACCACTAATTAATTTTTTTTCAAATCTCTTACCATTTCGCTGTAATCTTCCGTCGCGTTAGTGGTGACTCACCCTGTATATTGTACAGGGCGTCAATAAATTATATTTCATGAATGAAATACCATGACGTCACTTTTACTTTTCCTCCCTAGGGAGGAAAAATATTTTCCTCCCTAGGGAGAAGTACAACTTTGCTCCTTACGGAAATCAGGTTCGGAAAAGTATACTTTCGGTAGAGGTAGGTGGAAAAATATATTTCAGTTCTCTCAAAAGCTTGTGTTATGTAGGCACAAAAGATAACGGACATATGGTTGCTATTTAGCTTCTTCGGGGTAAGAGGCATCTCGCCTTGCCAAATAAGAAAAACACATGTATGGACATTCTTGTGTGAAGTGGCATTTTTACCCTCACAACGAACAAAATAAGATGCAGTTTTAGAATAAAATCTTTGCAGTCCCTTGTCAGCATCCGTGCGAAGAATTCGTGTGTGTTCCTTTTTTGGCTCTCCGCAATAATTAGGTTAAATACTCTCTGTTTAGCTAATAAAGACAATTTAATCGTTAATTCGCGTATTTGTTAAATTTGTTGTTTGGTTAATAAATATTTTGTCGCTTAACACTTTTAATTTCGTAATTTCTTCATGCACAACCCTTCATATCTTGTTTTTTAGTAACTTGAAACCAAGACCAAATAAATCGTAGAACCAGTTGCCCTAAAAGTTCACTATTTGTTAATACCTAAAGACAACCTTCTCTTCTCTAGGACGTCGCGTGTGGTACTAAAATATTCACCGATGTCCAATTAGGCAAAAGGGAATAATTAACCCCTTTTCGCCACGGTGGGGTGAGATTCACAATTAAAACCTCGCCCAGCGGACATATGTTTATAAAGCAAACTGTAATTTCTTTTTCATACAGAATTACCCCGTAAAGTTTATCGCACATCCTGTATTGATGAAAAACATGGCTAGTTGTTAAGGTACCTAAGTTTTTTATTATCCAATATTAGGTGGATTGGGGGTGTATGAGTGTGTTATAAGAGGTAGCACCTTTTATCGAAACAACCACATCAAACGTCATAGATGGGAGATGGTTTTTGATAACGGCCCTCATAAGACACTCAACTCTCACTTTGGCCGCTCACTAATTGAGGGTAGCCAGACATGGCGATAGGTTGAACAGTGGCAGCTTGCAAAACTGATCATCGGCGAGAATGATAGCCACAGAAACGGCACATGTACAGCGGTGCAGAAGGCAACGGGAAACCACTGCACTATTTTCCCAAGAGAATTTCTTTCCATAATGATGACAATTTCAGTAAGTGAAGATGGGATGTGTAGCGATCTGACTCACGCTCTGCGCCGTCTCGGTTCCGAGTCGGATGTTGTGAAATATACTACCGTCTGCCAAGGTGTGAGGGACCAGGCACCTGGCAGAAATCGTGCGACTGAATCTAAATTTTCATTCAATTTAAGAAAATGTCAGCGAATTGGTACATGGAACGTCCAGGGACTGATCCAAAACCTTGGAAAGTTACACATAATTGAAAAAGAAATGGCACACCACAATATTTCGGTACTGGGACTCTCAGAAATTCACTGGATAGGTAAAGGGCATTTTAAAACAACTGCTGGCAACGTCGTCTATTTTTCAGGTCCAGATAATACAAGTACAAATAATGGAGTCGCAATAATTATACCCTCTAAACTGAACGACTGCGTAATTGGATATAATACTGTTGATGACAGGATAATGTCCATTAAAATGAGAATATCCACCAATACCCTACACCTTGTCCAGATATACGCTCCTACAACAGCTGCACAAGAAGAAGACATCAACAGGTTCTATGGTCGTCTAGAAGTAACTGTTATAGCGCTATTCCGAATCGTGAACTAATCATAATTCATTGAGATGTTAACGCCAAATCTGCGGCTATAGTTGGGTTTTAATTTCAGTATTTTATAAATGTTACAATTTTCCACAGGGTGTGGTGAACTTTGAGAAAAAATCACAGTTTGATTGGTACACCCGGTATAAAATGACAATTTACCTGTCTAACAACAATATTATTACAGCGATATTGTTAAAGAATAAAGCTATAACATATTAAAAAAATCACTTAAATAGGACAACAGGTTTAGTAAATTCAAGACATCAAAAATTTTTAAGGTGGTGCGTTAATTTTTTGGAGTAGTGTAGAAAAATGGAATTTAGCAACAGAATAAAATAAAGTTATTTGTTAGCCAGAAAGTGTGAAAATACGAATAGAGGGCTAGTCCAGGGCGCATCTGTAAAAATATGAGTACATTTGGGTGTTGAGAGGTGACTCATATTTTTTTTGCAGAAATTGCTTGAAAATAACTCATAATAATTGAGTTATTCTTCCAGTCAAAAAAGTTCGGAACATTGTTTAAATAATCAAAATGTCAAAAAATGAAGGAAAAATACGATTTTTTTCTTCGTTTTTTGATTATAACTTTAAAAGTGTTCATTTCCGAGAAAAGTTGTGCTGACATAAAAGTTGTGTAATTAAATTTCCTACAAGATAGGATTGGTAAAAATTTTAAAAATTGTCACCCTTGTTGCAATATACCAATAATTGCGAAAAAAACCATAAAAACAAGTATTCGCATTTCATTTTTTCAATTATTTATGCCACATAGGACGTTCAACTTTAACCCAGAAAAACTTTATGATATAATAAAACAATACTGTAAATTTCATTAATATCGGTTCAATATATTTTGCAGAATAAATTTTGCAATCCAGCTTTCGCAAAAAAATTTCATTTTTTTCAAAATGTTGCAGGACTGAAAATAAAGCAGATAGCAAATTGAATTTTTTAAACTATAGTAGAACACTGTACCTTTCATTTGCAATTTGCGAAATTAAAATCGGTTAATTAGCACGGCGTCAGATTTTTTTATTAATTTTTTGCTTATAAACAAATAAAATATCTTTTAAACTACGCAATCAAATTAAATTTATAAAAGCTTGTTGGAAAGATCTAAAAATACTAAAAATTGAGCTGAGAAAAAAAAATTAAATCTAACTTTCAAGATGGAAAAATAAAAAAAAATTGCATTATCTTGGGTTCTAGTGAAGCGATTTTTATCATTTTTTTAAACTGATGTAGCTCAAAGCGAAAATCACAAATAACGTATTGATAAATTCTAATTTTTAGTACATTTCGATATAAATAAATAAATTTGTTTATTGCAAAATAAAAACACATACTCTGTCTTTCGCAATGATACTTTTTTTAGCAAAACCTTTCTTTGTTCATATATTTTAACTTAGAGAATTAAACAATAATCAAATTAGTTTGCTTTTTGTGGAATTAAAATATTAAAATAAAACAAAATATAGAGTAGATAAGAAAATAATATATTAGATTAAGATTGATAGAAATTTTGTTGGAAATCAACTTGTGTAAATCGAACATTTTATATTTTCCAAATAGAATGTATAATTTTTCATTATAATGCTAAAATATTTACAATTAAGTACCTGTTGCTTTTAAAAACTATTTAGAAAGTCACTACAAGCATAAACTTACTTTTGTCTCTGTTCTCGAAAAAATAAAAAGTAAAACAACATTGCATTCACAACTTAACAATTATTAACAACACATTTGTTTGTCCACAGCCGCAATATTTGATAATTTTTGACAGGTCATTGGAATGCCCAATCAGAGCAAACGTATCCTCTGTCCTGGGCATAGCACCAAAAATTAATGTTTATTTAAAAAAATTCCTGACGCCGTGGTAATTAACCGATATTAATTTTGTAAATTGTAAATGAAAGGTACAGTGTTTTTCTATACGTAAAATACTTTTAAAGATATACTCAAAACACGAAGAAAAAAATCGAATTTTTCCTTAATTTTTTGGCATTTTGATTATTTAAACAATGTTCCGGACCTTTTTGAGAGGGAGCATAACTCAATTATTATTATATGAGTTATTTCCAAGCAGTTTCTGCAAAAAAATATGAGTCACCTCTCAGCATCCATCTCAAAACAGATGCGCCCTGGACTAAGCCGCTTTAATCCAAGGGCGGCCCGTCGGGGTAGTCAAGGTAGGCGCCGCCTAACCTCTTCAAATGTACAATACAATAATAAATTATTTATTAATATAAATTATTTCAAAATTGTAATTTATAAATTTTGACACAATACGTAAGTATCTAAAATAAAAAAGCTACTTTTTAATTTCTCTTCGAAGTTGTAATAATTATTGTACGCTCCTTGTAGTAGTGCTACTCACTTCTATTATGGCACTACCCTATAGTCAGGCACTTTTCAAATCTGATCTGCCTAAAGAACAGAACATAATGATATACGTCTGTCATTCTTCATTCTTTACGCTAAGCACACTGTGGCTTGTCTAGCCGTAGTGGAAGTGGACGAAAATTTCCGGGAACTTTTTGGGACTAGGTTAGGCTACATTTTTTTGCGCCTTCGACAATGGTTGTCCCGAGCTGCATCTCGGGATAGCCAATTGTATGTTTTAGGATCCTGACTACAAATACTGAAAAAACTAAAAGTGTGAATTTTGTCATGAAATTTGATAAGTGGGGTTAGAATAATAGTTGGAACAACTTTTCCAAATAACTTTTTCCGATATCTCTAACGCGAAGCAAAATATCGAAAATTCGCCCTCTTTGTAGATTCGCAGTAGATAACGTTTAAAATTTAAATTTGAGTTGACTATGACTATCTTAAAAAATTTGAACCATCACACTTGCTTGACTGCAAAATTTTAAATGTGTATTTATTTTGATAGCCGCAATATAGGGGTGTCTTCATCTTAAATGCGAAACACTGTGTATATAGGTATACGAGTATATAATATGTAGAGTATAGTAGAGTATAGAGTATATAAATATAAAGGTATATGTGTCGCCTACCCGCATACTGAGGTTACGAGCCGCCACTGATTTAATCTGATATTTAATTCTGTAGAACATCAAAATTATTTTATTATTCAAATTTACACTTTAACTGCCATGTGTACCATATATGGACACAGGCAATTTTAGTCCTCTGCCGTGTGTACATATATTGGACACAGGTTTTATCAGCGTTTCAGCCATGTGTTCGTGGTTGATACACATTTACCGTGTATTTAAATGGGAATATCATTGAGTCTGGCGTAGAACTATAACGTTTAAAAATATCCTGGGATATTTTTAATTTTTAAAGGTATAAGGGATAATAAAATGAAAATTAAGTATACATTAACTTTTTTTATTTTTATGACAGTACCGCATATTATAATTAAAAGTAACAGAGAATGTAGTATTTTTTAACTAGAAAATTAAGTACTGAAAGTCAATTTTATTGTACATGTTAATTTGTACAGCTATTTTTTTGTGAAAACATGGTTGGTAAAGAAACATTCTAAACACATAAAAGGGCTGTCTTCACATCCTTTGCATACCTATGTTGCTCGTTTTGTGTTTTTTGCAGCATAATTTCGATCATGTACTTCAGAGTTTTTTTGTAACAAATCGTGCATCTGCCTTTTTTGTTCAAAACATTTTGAGTAACATGAACATGTTTGGCTTGAACTTGTACAGGAAGGGGTAGATTACTACTTTGAAGAAGTTACTATATTATATGTTGGATTCAAATAATCAGAAAAATCATCACTCATGTTTATTTTTCTAAATTCATCTAACTCATCGGCAGCCTTTTCTGCTTCTAATTCCAATTCTAAAGAACGGAGTTGTTTGTTATTGTGCGCCATATTAACTTTTTTCAATCGTAAAGTCGACGATACGCTCCCTTCGGAAGTAAATAACAAACTGAAACATCTAACTTGTGTCACTGTCTTACTGGAAAGATAATGGACTATTTGATCCTCAGTGTCAATCTGTGGTACTCATGGCCTGCAACTAGACATTAGTAGCAATTTTACAGTCGCAGGCCGCGTGCACCAAATAAGGACACGGCAATTTTTACAAAAATAACCAAAAAACAAATCTAATTTTATGATTTTTGCTAAAAACAAACACAAATAGAGTCATTAAGAAGAAAAAAATATTTTGGCCCAGAAGACCCGGTACAAAAATTACTCTGAATTTACCTGGCAGTTAAAGTGTTAAATTTTCGCATTCATTCAATATACAGTATAATGTAGTAATCCCTTAAAAAGTTGCTTTTAGGTAGACCAAGAATGGGATTTGAAAATCAACGAGAATATAACAAAGGTTGAGGTTCATTTTGTGTGTATATTCTAACGGCCAATATTACTCTAATAAATAATTATAAACTTAGTAAAGTAAGTTATCAATCGAAGTAGCACAGAAAACGACAATAATAGACTAAGAGCCGCTATAGGTGAAAATTCTTAATCATTTTAGGCACGACGCGACGGGACCCTATAACTTAAATAGTAGAACCTAAAAGAAAACGTTTGAACACTGTGTCGTCACTTTTCAGTGGCACATGCGTCTACAGTGGCGCATCAAACTTTCCACTTATGGACGGGATACATAAATTAAAAAATACCCTCCCTAATTACCAGAATTTAATTTTTTTCATTTTTTAAGTTTTATGTGATTAAGACATAAGATTCATCGTAAATTTAACCCACCACCCCCTTCTCCCTGCCCCCACCATCAAAAACTTTATTTTTCGATTTTATTTTTTTTTTTGGTGGGATTCAATCAATTTTAAAATTTCAAAAAATTTACACGCATATTTAAGGGTTTTATAAAACACGTCTATTTTTTATAGACCTGTAGGTTGAGTGTACATAACCTTAAAAAAGTTTAAAAATTTTTTTTTTGAAAAAAAGTATATAACTTTTTTTTGGGGACAGCTGCAGATCTAATTTTTCTTAGTCTTATGTATTTTATCAAACACTATATTTCTAATTTTTTTCAGATTTTTCTGTAACGTTGGTCACCTTCAAAAATCCAAAAAACTGTTTTTTAAGGGGGTTTTGGGGGGTTTGAACGTGTTTTTCTGATTTTTAAATATTCTAAAGAACTCAGTTACTTCAAGTTACATATAACCTATAAAAACAAAATTGATTTGATATATTATGAAGTCTATAAAATAGGGAAAATCCCCCAAAACCCCCCAAAAAACAGTTTTTCGGATTTTTGAAGGTGGGGAGACTTACGGAAAAATCTGAAAAAAATTTAAAATATAGTGTTTGATAAAGCACACAAGATTAAGAAAAAATTAGACCGGCAGCTATTCCTCAAAAGAAGTTACACGCTTTTTTGAAAAAAAAATTTCTTTTAATTTTTTGAGGTTATGTACACTCTACCTATGGGTCTATAAAAAATAGGCATGTTTTATAAAAGCCTCAACTATGCGTGTGAATTTTTTGAAAATTTAAAGTTGATTGCATCCCACCAAAAAAAAAAATAAAAACGAAAAATGAAGTTTTTGATGGTGGGGGCAGGGGGAAGGGGTTGGTGGGTTAAAATCACGATCAATCCTATGTGTTAATCACATAGAACTTAAAAAATAAAAAAAAAATTAATTCTGTTAGTAAGTTCTGTTAACATTTAATTTACGTATCCCGTCCATAAGTGGAAAGTTTGATGCGCCACTGTCGACGCATGTGCCACTGAAAAATGGCGGCACTTTTTTGTTCATTCGTTTTCTTTTAGGTTCTACTATTTAAGTTATAGGGTCCCATCGTGCCTTAAATGATTAAGAAATTTCACCTATAGCGGCTCTTAGTCTATAAATATCGTCTCCATACCACCAGATTGACAACAGGTGGAATACTTTCTTTGGTTACACCTCCTGAGATTTTCAAAAATTATAAATCATACAGGATGCCGAGGAAATTAAGATGAGAGAATTTTAAATAATTCACAACTCATCTACTCAGCGTGGCAAAGCTCCATCAAGAAAGATTAAGCGAATTAAAAATGTGTATAAACATTCTCAATTTCTTTGCAAAACGAAAATGCAGCAGCTGCATAATACTCTGGTTAAAGCGGAGAGTGCAGGAAGAGTCTATACCGGTTTCGGAGATCTTTTTCCCCTCATCAGTAAACCCATATCCTCTTCTCTCCGCTTTAACCATTTACCATAGCTTTGGGCCTTCCCGAATTGCAAAGAAAGAAATGTCACGGATGAACTAGGGCCATCTACCGAAAAACAAAGTAAGTTATCAATCGAAGTAGCACAGAAAACGACAATAAATATCGTCTCCATACCACCAGATTGACAACAGGTGGAATACTTTCTTTGGTTACACCTCTCCTTGTAAGGAGAGGCAGTTCATTTTCATCTTCTCCAACTGCTAATCCGACACAATTTTTAATGTTTGATATAAGTTTTCTCCATGACTTCACAATTGTTGAAAACTTTACAGTCCCTACGCAGATGCGATTTCCTAAATAGAGTCGAGAATAGTGACTGACTTGCACAACTTTTTTAAGTTATATCCTTCTTCCATTTTTGAGCGAAGCAACTTTGTTCTATAGTTTCTCTTCATAGACGCAATGACGCCTTGGTTCATAGGCTGAACTAACGCAGTTGTGTTTGGGAGCAAAAATTTGGCAAATATATAAAATAGGTTTTCATTACTATGTATTAAAAAAAAGCTTCTACAGACTCGCGGATAATTCGCTCCCCGGACAATCCGCTCGCGGATAAACGGGAGTTGACTATATTATATTCTTTCTAGATGTTTAAGTTATCTAATACTTTTAATTTTTTTGCAGGTAAGTTCTCTCCTTCATTAGTTCAAGTAGATAAGGTAAGAATATTTCAGCTTTTTTGTTACGTTCAAGAATTAGTATGGTATAATTAGACCCAAACCCAGACATCCAAAGTGAAAGTTATCCTCCAACACAAAATTGTTCTATATGGTCCACATAATGTTCAAAAAAAAGTCCCACCATTTTGAGTGTCGGGTTTGGGGGAGAGAGGAGGGAGAAATCGGTAAATTCGTAGTTTTTTACGTTTTTCGTCAATATTTCTAAAACTATGCGGTTTAGCATAAACAACCTTCTATACAAAAATGTTCTACATTAAATTTGAAATAAAAAAGGCCCGATGCATAATCCTTTTAAAATGAACGATTTCAAAGTTACGGAGGTAGTATAGTATAATTGGTCCAAAAAAAGCCCTAACCCAAACATTCAAAGTAAAAGTTTTCTTCCAACACCAGATTGTTCTATATGGTCCACAGATTGTTCAGTACAAAGTTACACCATTTTGAGCATCCGGTTTGGGGGGTGGGGGGAGATGGGGGAAAAGTCGGTAAATTAGTAGTTTTTTATGTTTTTGGTCAATATTTCTAAAACTATGCTTTAGTGTAAACAATGTTCTATACAAAAATGTTCTACATAAAATTTAAAACAAAAAAGCTCCTATACATAATTGTTATAAATTTAACGATTCCAGTGTTACGGAGGGTGAAAAGTGGTGGTTTTCGATACTTTTTATATTTGTTGGGCAATTTATAATATTATTACTGATGAAAGAAATTTTCTTTAACACGATTGTGTTTTGTAAATAAAATTTGCTATTTCATTGGCCGATGGTATGTTAGTGATAAGGATAAGCCCTTGAAGAAACGTCAACCTCACCACCCAAAATCATCATCAATTGCCCAAAAAATATAAAAAGTATCGAAAACCTCCACTTTTCACCCTCCGTAACTCTGGAACCATTTTATAACAATTATGTATAGAACCTTTTTTGTTTTTAATTTTATGTAGAACATTTTTGTATAGAACATTGTTTACGCTAAAGCATAGTTTTAGAAATATTGACAAAAAACCAAAAAAAAACTCTTAATTTACCGACTTCCCCCCATCTCCCCCCAAAACCGGACGCTCAAAATGGTGTAACTTTTTAACTTTTTACAGAACAATATGTGGACCATATATAGAACATTTTGGTGTTGGAGGAAAACTTTTACTTTGAATGTCTGGGCTAGGCCTTTTTTTGGACCAATATTATACTATACTACCTCCGTAACTTTGGAACCGTTCATTTTAGAAGGATTATGCATAGGGCCTTTTTTATTTCAAATTTAATGTAGAACATTTTTGTATGGAAGGTTGTTCCTGCTAAACCGCATGGTTTTAGAAATATTGACGAAAAACGTAAAAAACTACGAATTTACCCCCCAACCCGACACTCAGAATGGTGTCACTTTTTTCTGAACATTATGTGGACCATATAGAACAATTTGGTGTTGGAGGATAGCTTTCACTTTGGATGTCTGGGTTATGACATCTTTTGGATCAATTGTATCATACTAAGTTTTCTCTTCTAAAGTGCGATTATTTTCATACAAATAAAATAATTATTTCGGCTACCCCGCCCGCTTAAATACTCCTACATATTCCTCGTGTTTTCTGTACATTACTGCCCGACAATGCAATAATTGTTTCGGGCTCCAAAACAGCTAATTCGTATACAATATATTTTTGCTTGCTGAAACGAATAATCATCACGGAATTATTCAATTAACTCTTGATTAAAAATAAAGTTATACGTTGACTCGTAACAACGTATGTTTCTAGTTTGGGTGAAAACTAGTTTTTGATGTTGGCACACCTGTCAAATAACAAAACAAAATGTTTTTCAGCCGTTTGTAGTTTATAGCTATCATAGCTGATTTCATATATTTGTGAGTTTCATAATAGACCAAGATCTAGCAACGTCGGAAAAACAAGTATTTTAAGACAACTGGTTCTTTAATATAATATTATTCCCTATGTCTCCTCGAACACCATACCGGCCATCTGGCTAGTGATACAGGTTGCGTTCATTACTGCGCAGCACACTTGTACAAGTAAATATATCGAATTTAAAATTATTTTAAGACGAAAAAAATTTTTGTCATTACTTTTTAAACATTATTAGAAATATGAATTATAATTGCCAGATATTTCTGTGGTTTAAAAAGTAATGACAAAAAATATTTCGTCTTAAAATAATTTTAAATTCAAAGGGTGATTGATTAGTGTGATAAAGCTCAGTAGATCCGCTATAGTAATAGATAGAAATAAAAGTTAATAACAATAAAAAATATGAAAAAAAAAATTTTTTAAGAAACGGTTTTCTTTAGTTACGAGTGACTAAAATTAAAAATAATATAAAAAATCAACTAAAAAGCAAAAAATAAAAAAAATTGAAAAAATCTAACACATTCTTTAAAGAAAAGCGTGGCGCGTCTTCATCGAATAAAAGGTTTTCGTCCCACGCTTTTCTTTAACGAATGTGTTGGATTTTTTCAATTTCTTTTTATTTTTTGCTTTTTAGTTGATTTTTTATATTATTTTTAATTTTAGTCACTCGTAACTAAAGAAAAGCGTTTCTTAAAAATTTTTTTTTAGTATTTTTTTATTTTTTACTTTTTAGTCTTACACTTTTCAAACATTAAAATATACCGTCATGTTTATTAAAACATGTATAAAACATATTTATGATGTACTAACATGAAAAATAATCGGAATCGGCAAAAAATTTGAAACTTTATTGTTTATTTATGAAGCATAACGTAAACAATTAACGTAAAAAGTGAAATTATGTATAGTTCATATAATTAGCTACAATCCGTAAAAGTTTGAAGTTTTTACATTGTGAAAAACAAGAGAATTTAAGCATTTTCCATTAAAATCGTTTTTTTTATTTAAACAATTAATAAACATAAAAAAAAATTTTATTGACTATTCGTGTATTGTTCCTGCGAATGCATATGTCTGCAAATTTTCATTCACTTGCATTAAAGAAAAGGCAGTCAAATTAACATCTAAAGATTTGACGCAAACTATTGAACTAAATAAAAGCATTTAATTAATAAAAATTGTAGCCAACTTTGAGCTTCACATTACAAAATTAGTTAGAATGTTACAGGGTGTTCTATAACATAGTGGCAGACCAAACTTATGTTTTTTTAAATGGAACACCCTATATTTTATTTTATATTTTATTCCCATGCCTGTCAGGAAATATTCAAAAATAAATAAAATAAAAGTTTAACGACACCCTGTATTTCGGTTATTATCAACTTTTGTACTAAGGTAAGTTAGCTTAAATCGACATATTTTAAACTCAGGAATCTAAGGTTAAGCTATGACCAATTCTTTACCAAACACCCTGTATATGCTAGAATATTGTACAGGGTGTTCCTAACTTTAAGGAAAAACACGGTATGATTGTTACACCCGGTATAAAATGACACTTACCTGTCTAGCAACAATATCATTACATCGATTTTCTTAAATAATAAGGCTATAACATACTAAAAAAATTACTCAAACCGGACAATAGGTTTAGGAAATTCGAGACATCTAACATGTCCCATTTTTAAGGTGTTCCTGTGTGTATATTCGCGTATATAGGGTATTTTTACTTATGAAGTGTTGATATCAAAAATGTATTTCGGTTGCACATCGTATATTCCATATTGTCAGACCAAGAGTCTTTATGTCCAGAGTGGTAATGAGAATACGAGTTTTATTTGTAACGAACAATGCGGCTAACGTCAGCATGCAATAACAAAAAAAAAGTATAATTTTCTCGATTAACAATTTTTGATCACATGAAAGGCTTAACCAAATAAGAGCCAACGCATTATAAGTGACACGCTTATGTTAACACAATAATACCATGCACGGCTGCACGAGGTTCGTGACGCCCTCCGCCGAGTCGGCCATACCTGGGTCCCCGACAGTGGCGTAGCTGAAAAGATTGACCCCCCCCCCCTCCGCGAAAATAATTTTTGTTGGCCCCCGTATTATAAACACAATAACTAATAACAGTATAATTACCAAAATATGTGTAAATTACAATATTTGGTCTTTCTTTAATAAGTCTTCGTCAGTTAGTGTTGAAAATATTTTTTGGGAATAGACATGAAACCCTATTATACATGTCTCTTAATCCGACAAACCTATTAGTTGTTGCAATATTATCTCTAATAATGCATTAGCTTCTAATTTTTCATCGTTTTTTAGATAGCAATAAAATGTTCGTTTAGGATTTCATTAGGTTTGTTCGTAGTACGATCCAATCGATCAGCAACCGTTGCCAACCATCAGACGCATGCGCAGTTAACAGTTAGCGCTGCGCAGTTAACAGTTCGAGTTCGTAGACTACGAACGCGCTTGCGTCTGACGGTTGGCAACGGTTGCTGATCGTTCTACGAACAAACCTATTACGTGTCGGAAAGCTCGACGCAAAGCTATAACAGCATCATGTCTGGATGACTACCGGGTTTCACATAACGTTTTAAGTGTTGGCAAACGCGATGAATCCAAAGTCATAATAGTACATAGTATTAAATTAATACATACATCGCACCATCAATGCAAGACTATCACAACTCAAAAATTGCAATTTTTTGTTTTTTATGAATCTGTAATGGTAATGGATAGTCTAACATAATGAAAGAGTATTTTAACTCAAAATTTAATATAAGACATTAAACAATATTAATGTTAAGTTATAATACTCTTGCATTATGTTAGACTACCCATTACCATTACAGATTCATAAAAAACAAAAAATGGTAATTTTTGGGTTGTGATAGTCTTGCATTGATGGTACGACATATTCTTTATCTCCATTATTGGCTAATATATTTATGGAGGATTTCGAAACTAATATTATTTCTAAACAAAATTTAAAACCCACAGTATGGTGGAGATATGTAGATGATGTGTTTTCAATATGGCCTCATAGATCAGAATTGTTGGATACGTTCCTGAATATTATAAACGATCAAGAAGAGACAATAAAATTTACAATGGAAAAGGAATACAATAACAGCCTACCTTTCCTCGATGTTTTGATCTAAAAGAAGGATATTGGATATGAGACTCAAGTGTATAGAAAACCAACACACACCAACAGATATCTCAATTACAAGTCAAATCACAACATCAACGTTAAAAAGGGAATCATTAAATCCTTATATGATAGAGCCAAAATTACTTGTTCTAACGAAAATTCCTTTTTAGCATAAAAATAATTGTTAACATCTGTTTTATTAAAAAATGATTATCCTTTATCGTTTATAAATAAGGAATTGTCAAGATTGGATCGATTGGAACAGAACAACTTAGAACGGGATCCTACAACATTCACCAGAAATAATACGAGGAAAATATCAATACCATATATAAAAGGACTATCCGAGAAACTTAAAACAATAGGAAATAAATTCAACATTTCAACAACATTCAAAACAACAAACACATTGAGATCTATTCTATCTAAAACTAAACCTAACAATGATCAAGAAAGAACAAAGAATTGCATTTATAAAATACCTTGTGAATGCGAACAATTTTATTTAGGTGAGACATCAAGACCATTAGACGTTAGAATAAGTGAACATCAATCTTATATTAAAATAGAGAATTTGAGAGATCTCAAATATGTCAACACGCATAGGATAATGAACATAGAGTTCAGTGGAGAGATTCAAGTATAGTCCTGAAAGAATCAGATAGTAAAAAGAGAAAAATCAAAGAAGCGGCTCTAATTATGCTAAATGAAACCAGTTGTGTCGCAAATTCCTCGGTAGAATGCAGTAGGATGTGGTTACCCATACTGAAAGAGGAAGTCAATAGAAAAAAAATACCAAGATTAGTAAGTCAATAATATCGAGCTAGTACATATTTTATATTTTAGTATTACTTATATATCTAGTATTATTAATATTATTTATAATTTAAACATGTTACAAGTCAGAATTTGGTATTATTTTTTGAGAGTAAATTAATGTAAGACCAAATACTTACGATGTCGGGATAGTATCACAGGGTTTTTCCTGGTTTTCCCTTGTGATTTACTATGAAGTCTTTAACGCGAGAATTTTACTGTCGTTGCATTTGGTTGTCTTTTTAAAGACATATCACATGCTATAATTTTTTATGACGGATATTCTTGAGTTGGGGTTGATTTCATGTAATCGAATGAACTATCTTTCAGTAAGTCGTCCCAGGAAGGCAACTCATAAATATTGGTAATATCATTTTAAAGTCTTCTACTTTAAAATGTATAATATATGTCTGAATTGCCAATATAAATGAGTGAGATTAAATAAATTATTAGAAGAATTTTTTTGCTTAGCAACAACACTTTTGTTTATTTTAGTAATATTTTGTATTTTGACAACGGCACCCGATTTGGGCGTCGAAACGTTAATAAAATTATTTTTTTCATTTTAATTGTGGCTTATTTCCCATATAAATAATTAATCATAAAAATGCCACAAGGAAATAGCTCCAGAACAACAGTACATAGTACATCCCATCTTTTAATTACTATTTAATACTATTTACTTTTACTTTTTAATTATTTAATACTATTTTTTCATACATAGTACATCCCATCTTTTAATTACTATTTAATACTATTTACTTTTACTTTTTAATTATTTAATACTATTTTTTCGGAGGATGTGACTGATCCAACCCCACTTTCTGGATTTTATTTCATTTTCTACCCGCTTTTGTTGGGTCAGGTGTAGTAGATCTTTCTGATGATGTTTGCGGTTTGTTTCCCACACCTCTCGGATTATGGGGAGCAAACGTTCAGCAGTTAGATGCGGATCAGTTTTAAGCATTTCGACAGCAATGTTATCTATTCCCGGGGACCCGTTATTTCAAAGAGATTTTATAGCTGTTATTATCTCCATTTTGGAAGGGGCCTCGCAAAATATCATCATGCAACCTCTTCTGTCCACTGCTGGACATAGGTCTCTCCCATTTTTCGCCACTCTTCCGGTTCTGTGTGTCTTGTTGCAATTTTTTGAACATTCGTTTAATGTCGTCCATCTAGCATGTTGATGGTTGTCTTCTGCTGTGTTTGTCTTCTCTTGGGCGCCGGTCAATTAGTTGTCTGGTCCTTATTGAGTCTTTTAGTCTCGCTATGTGATCTTTAATCATCATCATTCTCTTTGCCTTATCCCTATGCTGGGTCGGCTTCCCTAATTGCATTTCTCCACATAACTCTATCTTTAGTCATATCAATGTCAATCCCCTTTACCAACATGTCCTGCCTTATCGTCTCCCCCCAGGTCTTCTTTGGTCTTCCTCTCCTACTCCTTCCAGAAATCTGCACTTCAGCTATTCTTCATGACCAAACCGTCTTAACCTATGCTCTCTCATTTTGACATCAATTGGTGCCACACCTAGACTTCCCCTAATATACTCATTTCTAATTGTATCCTTCTTTGTCACTCCACTCATCCATCTAAGCATTCTCATTTCCGCCACATGCAATCGTTGTTCCTCTTTCTTTTTCACTGCCCAACATTCAGTTCCGTGCATCATAGCCGGTCTTATGGCTCTTTTATAGAATTTTTCCTTCAGCTTCATTGGCATTTTTCTGTCACACAACACACCACTCGCTTCTTTCCACTTCATCCATCCAGCCCTAATTCTACTGCATGCATCTCCATCTATTTCTCCATTACTCTGTAATACCGATCCTAGGTACTTAAAACTATTGCTTTTCACAATCGTTTCACCATCCAAAGATACCATTTTATTTGTAGTAACTCCATCTTTAAATGAACATTCCAAATACTCTGTTTTTGTCCTACTAAGTTTTAAACCTTTTTCCTCCAGAGCTTGTCTCTACTGTTCCAGTTTTTGTTCTAAGTCTCTTTCACTGTTTCCTACTAACACGACATCATCAGCATACATTAAGCACCATGGAACGTTACCCTGTAGTTTCGCTGTTATCTGGTCCAAAACTAATGAGAATAAATACGGACTAAGCACAGAGCCTTGGTGCAATCCTACTTTCACATGAAATTTATCAGTCTCTCCCACACCTGTCCTAACACTAGTCGTTACTCCCTCATACATATCTCTCACAATCTTTACATATTCACCAGGGACTCCTTTCTTATTGAGTGCCCACCACAGAATCTCTCGAGGAACTCTATCATATGCTTTCTCAAGATCAATAAATACCATATGAGCGTTTGTTTCTTTACTCCTGTATTTTTCCATCAACTGTCTTATAATGAAAATTGCATCTGTTGTTGATCTACCCTGCATAAAGCCAAATTGATTCTCGGATATTTCGGTCTCTTCACGTATCCGTCTATCAATTACTCTTTCCCATATTTTCATGGTGTGGCTAAGCAGTTTTATAGCCCTGTAGTTTGTACATTGTTGTATATCTCCCTTGTTTTTGTAAACAGGTACCAGTATACTGCTTCTCCATTCGTCTGGCATTTGTCCAACTTCCATAATTCTATTAAATAGACCTGCTAGCCACCTTGTTCCTGTCTCTCCCAATGCTCTCCATACTTCCCCAGGAATATCATCTGGTCCTACCGCTTTTCCTTTCTTTATTTTTTGAAGCGCTTGAGCCACTTCCTCGTTTGTTATTTTGGTGACCATTGCTGCTACTGTCTCCGTTGACTCTACAGGCTGTCTGTCAAATTCTTCATTTAATAAGCTGTCAAAGTATTTTCTCCATCTCTTTTTGACATCCCTTTCGTGAACTAGTATTTTAGTATTTTCATCTCGGATACATCTAATCTGATTAAAATCTTTTGCTTTCTTTGCTCTCTGTTTGGCTATTTTATATATCTTCATTTCGCCTTCCCTGGTATCAAGTTGATCGTATAGGTTTGAATACGCCTCTGCTTTGGCTTTTGCTACTGCTACTTTCGCTTCCTTTTCGCCACCATATAGTTTTGAAGATCTGTGCCGGATCTGGTTTCTTGCCACTTTTTATATAATTTTCTCTTCTCTATTATTTTTCCTTGTACTTCGTTTGACCACCACCAAGTCTCTTTATCCTCAAACTTTTTTCCTGGCGTTTTCCCAAGTATTTCAATAGCAGTGTCTCTAATATTACTGGCCATTTTTCTCCAAATTGTATTAGGGCTTCCTTTCATGTTCCAACATATATTTTCTACTATTCTTCTCCTGAATAGACCTTCTTTCTCATCTTTCAGCAGCCACCACTTGATTTTTTGTGGTCCTCTCCAATATTTTTGTTTAGTTTCGCTTTTTACTTCGATGTCCAGAACAAGCAGCTTATGTTGTTGACTTACTGTCTCACTAACTATTGCCTTGCAGTCCTTGCATTCCCGTATGTCTTCTTTCCTTATCATGAAGTAGTCTATTTGGGTGTGATCTTTAATACTTGCACTAAAAAACATATAATTTTTTTAATTATATCCTAAAAAAAACAACTCTTGTACACCAGCAACGGCACCATTCAACACTAGGTTCAGATTATGGGATGCACAATGAACATAGCAAGTTGTTTTTTGCTACTTATGCGCCTTTGTACTCCTGAATAGACAGCACTCATAACGCTTGCCCCATCATACCCCTTTCCCTTGCAGTTGTGTACGGAAAGGTGCTTTGATTGTGTAAATTTTAAAATTTGATTTACAATACCTTTTGCACTTTGGTCTAATATGCGAATGAATTCCAGAAACTTTTCAACAACTTCTGCTTTGTAAGGTAAATTATTTTCATTGCAAGTTATTTTTACATACCGGAAAATAAAACTAAGCTGATCGTGTTTTGAAATATCTTGAGTAATATCAAGAATTATTGAATAAAAACAACTTTTTTTAATTAAATTAATCAATTTGTTTTCAGTTTCTTGAGCCATCAAATTTATAACTTAGTTTTGTGTTTGGCGGCTGAAGTAATTTGCTTTTAAGTTATTGTTTTAATCGATTAATTTAGCTAAAACAGGATCATATTTAGCTAGTAAAAGAAGGGGTTCACTTTCATCTAAACTACCGACATGCCCACGAAACGCTAAATTGCACCCGGAAAGAGTAAGAGTTACGTCAATTACCCGCTTCATTACTTCCTTCCAAATTCCTTATTTTGATGCTTATTAGGAAAATATGTTTTGGTCCCCAATTTAAAGAAAGTAGAAGTGTTAAGCTTGAAGGATTTAGGGGCCCCTTCTAACGTCGGGGCTCCCCCGGCCTTGTTAGCCCTGCGGGCCTGTCAGCTACGCCATTGGTCCCCGATTGCGATTCAATCAAATAGTGCACTATTTCTGCCAGCATCATTTGTGTATACCATGAACGGCATTTAAATTTTAAATTGACATTCCTATGTTAGGGGTTTAATATTTCACCCGAACCTATCAAATTTGCACAGGTGCCGAAACGTTTAAATGCATCTGGGAGCTGGATGGCGTGCGTGCGCATCGATGTTGCCAGATCGACTCAGGGAAATCTGGACAGGGCCGCCAATGCAGCCACAGAATGTTTTCTAACAGAATCGCTATGTTCAAAGAAAACTTTAGAACGGATACGAAAGCAAAGTGAATTAGTATGGGAGTTATATTAAAATCAGCAAAAGCAATTTTCTTCTTAGTTTTTAATCCGATTGAACTCCAACACGAGACAATTAACGCATTAACTCAAAAGATACTTTAATTTTGTTATAATTAAATTAATTTATTTATAACAAAATAAAATTACATATTTTTTCCTATGCTGTAGACCTTTTAACGCTCTAAATTCAAATAGTCTCTTTTGAAAGCTGTATAATTATTTAAACAATGTTTGTTTAATTAAATAGTCTTTATTTTATCAAGGAAATATAAACACACATGACACATTGTTCTGGAGCGATATTCAGAAATGATAAAACCGTTCAGTCCGCCGTCCGGTAAAAAAAATGATTAACAAAAAATTTTATTTTGTTTAACAAATATTGTTTAAATAAAATTATACAGCTTTCAAATAAGAATATTTGTATTTAGAGCGTTAAAAGGTATACGTGTACGTGTGGTAAGTTTTTCTAAAAAAAATCTACAACGTAGGGAAAAATAAGTAGTTTTATTTTGTTATCAATAAATAAATTTATTTATAACCAAATTTAAGTATCTTTGGGATAAAAACTATTTAATATTAACGTGAGTTTTTTATAATGATCGCTGCGAATAATATTGGCGTTATATAAAGATCAGGAGAAAAAATTTTCTTCCTAGTTTTTAATCGGATTGAACTCGAATAGAGACAACTAACGCATTATTTAATCCCAAAGACGCTTTAATTTATAGATAAATAAATGTTTATTTATAACAAAATAAAATTGCATAAGGTTTCCTATGTTGTAGACCTTTTAACGCTCTAAATTCAAATAGTCTCATTTGAAAACTGTATAATTATTTAAACAATATTTGTTTAATAATTAAATATGGACCAAGAGCTAGCAACGTCGGAAAAACTAGTATTTTAAGACAACTGGTTCTTTAATATATTATTCCCTATGCTTTCTCGAACAACGTACCGGCCATCTGGCTACTGATACAGGTTGCGTTCATTACTGCGCAGCACACTTGTATAGGTAAATATATCGAATTTAAAATTATTTTAAGACGAAAAATTATTTGTCATTACTTTTTAAACATTATTAGAAATATGAATTATAATTGCCAGACATTTCTGTAGTTTAAAAAGTAATAACAAAAAAAATTTCGTCTTAAAATAATTTTAAATTCAATATACTGGGTGATTAATTAGTGTGATAAAGCTTAGTAGATCCGCTATAGTAATAGATAGCAATAAAAGTGAATAACAAAATTGTAGCCAACTTTGAGCTTCACATTACAAAATTAGTTAGAATGTTACAGGGTGTTCGATAACAAGTGGCAGACCAAACTTATGTTTTTTTAAATGGAACACCCTATATTTTATTTTATATTCGAAATCCTCTTAACTTCCCCATCACAAAAATATAAAGGTTTGTTATGTTATATAGGGCTTTTACAAAGTTATAACCAATTTTCTATGAAAATCATAACAAGTTCAGCTCCCTGTAGGTATAAAAAAAATAAGCACAACAGCAATGGTTTATTGGTGCCATATTTTTTGTTGATTGAAATTTTTTAAGAATTATTGATATTGCTAATTATCTGTATATCGAATACAGGGTGAGTCAAAACGCAAGTACATTCTTTTCTCAGAATTTTAAATGGAACACCCTGTATTTTATATCACTGTCGAAAAGTACTATTACCGTACTTTAATTTTTGTATAATACTACATATGTCTAAATTTGTTAGTTTTCGAGATGTTTTCATTTTTCTATTTAAAATTACTGAGAAAATAATGTACTTGCGTTTTGACTCACCCTGTATTCGATGTAAAGAAAATTAGCAATATCAACCAATTTTATAAATTTTGACAACAAAAAAATATGGCACCAATAAACCATTGCTGTTGTGCTTATTTTTATTTATACCTACAGGGAGCTGAACTTGTTACGATTTTCATAGAAAATTGGTTATAACTTTGTAAAAGCCCTATATAACATAACAAACCTTTATATTTTTGTGATGGGGAAGTTAAGAGGATTTCGAATATAAAATAAAATATTTAAAAAACAAAAGTTTGGTCTGCCACTATGTTATCGAACACCTTGTAACATTCTAACTAATTTTGTAATGTGAAGTTGTTGGCTACAATTTGTGTTATTAACTTTTATTGCTATCTATTACTATAGCGGATCTACTAAGCTTTATCACACTAATCAATCACCCTGATTTTGTATTTATCGGTACAGGTGTGCTGCGCAGTAATAAAAAACGCAACCTGTATCACCAGCCAGATGGCCGGTACGGTGTTCGAGGAAGCATAGGGAACACTATATTAAAGAATCAGCTTCAGAACAACATACCCTTAATTCGAATTTTTATGATTCGGTTACCTTTAGTTCTCGAGATATTTCTAATTGCCCCTTTATCTGCCTCACCCTGTATAAATGTCATACGTCTTTGGTATATATAGTTATCAATGACGTATCACGTATATACATATATTATACATCATATGTCAAGTGTACGAGAAAAACGCGGCGATAAATAGCCATATTTAGCGTATTCTAAACGTTAATCAATTATACATCCATAATTAGAGGTCGTTCGTTTTCTGAACGAAGTTAGCGTTGGCATCGTTTGGTAAGCTCAGCTTCATATTGAAGAATAAAAAATACCCTCAATATCTAAAAACGAAAATCTACGACCAGTGTATTCTTCCGGTCCTTACATATGGATGTCAAACATGTACGTTCACAAAAGCGAATATGGACAGAATTGCGAAAACACAAAGAGCAATGGAAAGACAAATGATCAACGTAAGACTGTCAGATAGAAAAAGGAATTCCTGGGTAAGAAATATTACAAAAGTTAAAGATGCTACTCGTCAAACAGCTAAACTAAAATGGAAATTCGCCGGTCATACGATTAGACAAAAAGACGAAAGATGAAATAAAATTATTACAGAGTGGAGACCATGGACATATAAACGAAAGAGAGGAAGACCACAGATGAGATGGGTAGATGACCTAAAACATCAAGCAGGCTCAAAATGGATGCACATGGCTCAGGATAGAGAAAGATGGAGGAGCGAAGGGGAGGCCTATGTCCAATATTGGATGTCGCAAGGCTAATAGAAGTAGAGGTCGCTTTAATATGCAACTATGTCAACGAATACATAATTTTCTAAGTTCAATGTATAATAATCACGGACGTACCATTGTTTCTGTCACTTCCAACTTAGTGCGTTAAAGAGAATACGATAAATTATGACGCACTGAAAGAAAGGTTGTATATCAGGAAAGCATTTGTTGCGCTTTTTTAAGTACTCAGAACAGTACATACCGTCCGTTCTTTCAAAATTCTACATGTACATTAAAATTATAACTTAAATTGGATTATTAGCAAAGGAATATAAAAAGATGGGAAGCCTAAGACCACTGTGACGTATGGTAGCGAAGTATGGACAATGAAAAAAGCAAACACGGAGAAATTGGAAAGATGGGAAAGGAAAATGCTCACAGCTATATATGGAGGCAAAAACACGGAGGAAGATTGGGTGCGACGAACAAGCAGGGAGCTAGAGGAACTGTATAACGAACTAAGCATCTGTCGCTTCATAAAAGCACAGAGAGTGAGATGGATGGGACGCGTGATGAGAATGGAAAGAAAGAGGATACTAAAGATGATTTGATAGTGTACAGGTTGTGAATTATATTAATAGAAGTGATTCTTGGTTGGGAAGAAAGGTTGGGACGAACGGAGGAGAATAATTAATCAGTCATTTTGAAAAGGGGTCATCTCCACTTTTTTAAATATTACAGGAGAGGTCAAAAACTTTTTATCTTTAAGACTATTAGGAAAATAATTGTTTTAAATATTTTTTGGGTTTAATATTCACTACACAAGCTGATGAATAATTTAAAAATATTTTTGTAGGTTTGAAAAGACCTAGAAACCGCAATTTTTTTAAAAATAGATGACTTGTTTTCAAAATGAACAGGTATGAAAAGAAAAAAATAGTCATTATAATGTGAATATTGTACACACATTGTGTGTGTGTGTGATGAGAGACGTCTATTACGCCAGATCATCCATTTCATAAGTCCATATTTGGAATAGTTTCATATTTTTTTGCTAATTTTTTGCTAATTTATTACCACAAAAACAAATTTTTTGCTCCACCCCTAACCGAGAAACAATGGTTGATGTAGCGTAATATTACGTCACATCAACGATAGCCATATCTCGCGAACCTAAAGAGCTAGAAAATCGTACTACGCGGCATATTTTTTTGCTAATTTATTGCTGTCGATCTGCATATGCAACATACCCCAACACCACCCCTGCTTCCCTTACAGCTAAACAACACCCCCAAAAAACAACGAAAAATCTTGAAAAATGATTTTTGTGATATAGTTGACGGTTGATATTTAATTGCTAATTTTTTGCTGTCATTAGCCGCAAAAAACAATTTTTTTGCTCCACCCCTAACCGAGAAACAATGGTTGATGTAGCGTAATATTACGTCACATCAACGATAGCCATATCTCGCGAACCTAAAGAGCTAGAAAATCGTACGACGCGGCATATTTTTTTGCTAATTTATTGCTGTCGATCTGAATATGCAACATACCCCAAAACCACCCCTGCTTCCCTTACAGCTAAACAACACCCCCAAAAAACAACGAAAAATCTTGAAAAATGATTTTTGTGATATAGTTGACGATTGATATTTAATTGCTTATTTTTTGCTGTCATTAGCCGTAAAAAACAATTTTTTTGCTCCACCCCTAACTGAGAAACAATGGTTGATGTAGCTTAATATTATGTCACATCATCGATAGCCATATCTCGCGAACCTAAATAGCTAGAAAATCGTACGACACGGCATATTTTTTTGCTAATTTATTGCTATCTGAATATGCAACATACCCCAAAACCACCCCTGCTTCCCTTACAGCTAAACAACACCCCCAAAAAACAACGAAAAATCTTGAAAAATGATTTTTGTGATATAGTTGACGGTTGAGATTTAATTGCTAATTTTTTACTGTCATTAGCCGTAAAAAACAATTTTTTGCTCCACCCCTAACTGACAAACAATGGTTGATGTAGCTTAATATTATGTCACATCATCGATAGCCATATCTCGCGAACCTAAAGAGCTAGAAAATCGTACGACGCGGCATATTTTTTTGCTAATTTATTGCTGTCGATCTGAATATGCAACATACACCAAAACCACCCCTGCTTCCCTTACAGCAAAACAACACCCCCAAAAAACAACGAAAAATCTTGAAAAATGATTTTTGTGATATAGTTGACGATTGAGATTTAATTGGTTTTGGGGTATGTTGCATATTCAGATCGACAGCAATAAATTAGCAAAAAAATATGCCGCGTCGTACGATTTTCTAGCTCTTTAGGTTCGCGAGATATGGCTATCGTTGATGTGACGTAATATTAAGCTACATCAACCATTGTTTCTCAGTTAGGGGTGGAGCAAAAAAATTGTTTTTTGCGGCTAATGACAGCAAAAAATTAGCAATTAAATATCAACCGTCAACTATATCACAAAAATCATTTTTCAAGATTTTTCGTTGTTTTTTGGGGTGTTGTTTAGCTGTAAGGGAAGCAGGGGTGGTTTTGGGGTATGTTGCATATGCAGATCGACAGCAATAAATTAGCAAAAAAATATGCCGCGTAGTACGATTTTCTAGCTCTTTAGGTTCGCGAGATATGGCTATCGTTGATGTGACGTAATATTACGCTACATCAACCATTGTTTCTCGGTTAGGGGTGGAGCAAAAAATTTGTTTTTGTGGTAATAAATTAGCAAAAAATTAGCAAAAAAATATGAAACTATTCCAAATATGGACTTATGAAATGGATGATCTGGCGTAATAGACGTTGATGAGAGAGTGGATGGCATTAGACCATGTCTATTTGCCACAGAATTTTTTAATTTAAAATTGATTGTATCTTCTAGGTATAATTACTTTTTCATATATCTATTTTAGCTTCTAAGATAAATTTAATTAAAATATCGTAAATTCCTTTGTCTTGTTGTGCTAATAGAGTAGTGATACTAATCGGTAGACTTGTAAGTTTTCTTAGTTCTTGATACAGCGTATCTGTATATGCAGTATATTTTTGACACTCTAAGAAAATATGATTTATATCGGCTACAGGCTATATATATTTTCCGGACAATGGGTACAATGCGGAGAGTCAATGATACCTATCCGAAACAAATGGGCTGGGAAACGTCCATGATTCAATTTTAAACGAGATACTATAGACGAATGTCGCCTATTATAATTCCAAGTGTTAATATGTGGAATAATTTTTGGTAATGCTGGGTGAATTTTAAAATAATGACTTTCAGAATTGGATGAAGATGTTCTGTAATGAGCCTCCCATCTATCCCTAACATCTTCCTTATACAAATTAATAATATCTAATGAGTTATAAATATTTAAACTCAATTCTGAATTCAATGCTTTTTTGGCTGCAAGATCAACAGCTTCATTTCCAGATATCCCTGAGTGACCCCTTACCCAAACTAGTGTAACTCCTATACCACGCTCTTGCAGTTTAAATATACTATTTCTTATAGATAATATAAGATTATTTTTATAGTGTTTTATTGGGGAACTATTAATTGCCTGCAACACTGAAAGAGAGTCACTTACAATTATCACAGATGAAGTTACATTAGCCTCGCACCAATCTAGAGCTCTCCCTATGGCTATCGCTTCTGCACTAAAAACTGTTAAATAATATGGAACTTTAAATTCCTCAACATGATTGGTGTCTGAAACGAGAAATGCACAGCCTGTTTTATTTTTATTTTTTGATCCATCCGTATATATGACTGTTTTATTTTCTCCTAGATTACCAAGTACAGATTTGAACATTAATTTTGTGAGATTTGAATTATCCGGATAGTTTGGTATGATAATGGTTGGTTTAAGTATTAAAGCTTCAAAGTTTGTTTCGTATAATGGATAGTTATTTAGGGTATATATAAGTTTTTTATGCTTTTCTGTATAAATAAAGGCATCAGCAAGTGGAGGAGAATTTTTAATTCTCCAATATTTGTTTATAAAACTCTGAACTGCTACATCTGCGATTTTCTTGACCATAAATGTACTAAACGTCCTGTATTTTATAATTTGTTTGTTCGCTAAATATTGTCTACGAAAACACAAGGGCGGTTCTTGTGCTTCAGCAAGAATTGCACTATTTGGTGAGGAGACCATAGTTCCTAGACATATCTTTATTGCTTTATACTGTATTCTGTCTAAAATTAATAAATTTGACTTACTAGTTGAGGCGTAAAGTGTACATCCATAATCCATTATTGATCGAATGTAGGACTTATAAAATGTAAGGGATATATTAACATCTGCACCAAATTTATATTTGGAAACTACGCGCAGAAGGTTAAGCCCTTTTTCACATTTCTGCTTTACGTGTTTTATGTGACTCGTCCATAAAAGCTTATTATCAATATGGACACCTAGATATTTATATTCTGTCACTAAGGGAATAGTAATGTCACCTATGGTACAAAGATCAGAGGTTTTTAGTCTGTGTCTGGTAAGACACATTACCGCTGTCTTGTCCTGTGAAAAACTAAAACCCATATTATTAAACCAATCACGCATGCAGTAGAAAATATGCTTTAAGTCTCTAATACATTGTTCATATGAATCTTGGATGGTATAAAAACAAATATCGTCCGCGTATTGGATAATTTTTATAGTGTCATCCATCAAACCATGCAGTTCAGCTGTGTATACGTTAAATAAAAGTGGACTCAATATAGATCCCTGCGGTAAACCGTTACATACCGTTCTTGGTCCGTGGAGTACATTTTTGTGATCACGAATATATATTTTCCTGTTTAAAAACAAGTTTATTATATTAGTTGCTACCCATTTGCTGATACCCATTCCACACAATTTTAGTTTTAAGATACTCAAGTCAACCACATCATACGCACCTTTTAAGTCGACAAATAAACATAACATGTATTTATTTTCAGAAAAACATATTTGTGCATCAGTAACCAAATGAGTCAATGCATCAATAGTACTATGACCTCTACGAAATCCGTACTGTGCAATGGGTAGAAGAGAATTGCTTTCAATAAAATATTCTAGTCGAAATTTAATCATTCGTTCAAATGTTTTAGTAAGACACGACATAAGTGATATAGGTCGAAATGATGACGGTAATTTTGGATCTTTATATGGCTTTTGTATTAGACATATGACAATGTTTTTAAGACTCTCAGCATAATCTTGTTTCAACCACCAGTTGTTGAAAACTTTTAAAATGATTTGTTTTGCTGAGTCTGGAAGATTGTGTAAAATTTTATAGGTAAAACCGTCCAAACCAGGAGCCGTGTTCTTGGTTTGTTTTAGTGCCAAAGAAAGCTCTGAAAAGGTGAAAGCTTCAGAAGTACTATCAAAAGTAGACCGAAAATGAAAATTATTTAGATCTTCCACGTTGACATTGGAGGCTGAGGGCGGGGCAAGCTGATTCAAAACATCCTCAATTAAATCGTTATTTAATGGAGGTCTCTTTTGTTGGTGATATTTGTTTCTGATTGATTTTATATAATTCCAAATTTTAGAAAGTGGAGTAGATCTATTAAGTTCATTAATAAAATTCACCCAGCTATTTCTTTGTTTTAATTTGAAAATGCGTTTAGCCTTTGCAGAAATATTTTGATAGACCAGGTAATTGGGAAAATTTCCTTGTCTTTTAAAAACCTTAAGGGCTTGGGAACGAGCTTCTACTATTTTTGAACACTCTTCGTCCCACCAGTAGGGCCTTGGCGAAGAAGGAAGAAATGGTTTTTTAACAGGCATTGATTTAGAAGCTGCTGAAGATATAACGTCAAATAAATGTTCTGTCAGTTGACAGTTATCTAGATCATTGACAGGAAAGTTAATATTTATTTCATTTTCAATAAGTGCTTGGAAAAAAGACCAATCAGCCCGAGAGTCGTTCCATTTGGATGCAGGATTTATTTCGAAAGATGTAGGGGAAATCTGAAGTTCAAATTGTATAGGATAGTGGTCAGAACCTAGTGTATCTTCTCGTACGGACCAATTTATCAAATCCGCCAAGAAAGGAGAGACAATGGTTAAATCGACTGCAGAGTGGTTGCCATTTGGATTTACCCTAGTGGGTGATCCATCATTTAAAGTAACTAGTTCCAAAATATCTATAACTTCTATTAAAACCTTTCCACCACGATCTTCCGGGATAGGACCCCACCTGTAATGGTGTACATTAAAATCACCACAAAAAATTGTACGAGAAATATTAAACTGTTGAAATAAATTTAACCAATCCTTCTTTGTCACAACTATATCAGAGGGTTTGTATATTGAGACAAAAGAAATATTCATATCCGGAATAAATACTGCACATACTTCAATGCCGTTTTCAAAATTTGGGACTATTACACATTCTTGATAGTTTATGGTTTGTAAAATAAAAATACCAACGCCTCCATAACCATTATCTCGACATTTTTTATAGAAATTGTAACCTTTTATATAAAAATTACTATTAGACTTTAGCCAAGTTTCGGAAACAATGATTACGTCAACGTGGTTTGTATTAAGGTAATTTAATAAACTACCTTTGTTAGTTGTTATTGATCTACTGTTCCACTGTAAAATAACTAATTGACTTCTAAATATTTGTTTGTTAGCCATTAAAAGTACTTATTAAAAAAATTGTTTTTCACTTGAATCAGATTCACTAAATGTATCCATAATATCAGTCGGATCGTTTGAAACGAAGGCATTCTCAACAAAATCCCTGATGTTGGATTCCGTAAGAGTATTAAGTGAAAATTGAGAATTTTTTTGAAACTTATTTATAAAAGATGTAATTAGCATTATAGTTTTTTCTTTATAATCTATAAACTCTTCTCTGTAGGGGTTAGGAATAATGGGTTTAGATTTTTGACTAGGTTTATTTGATTTTTTAGGTGGCATATTATCAGCTGTAGGAGAGGTTGGATGTGATCGCTTAATGGATTTTGTAATGTTTGGTTTAGGCATTGATTTTGGTTTTTTAATAGTGAAAGTAGATGAGCTATTACCTGAAGTGTTTGGTAGGGACGGAAAATTATTATCATTACTTAATATTGAAAATCTATTATTAGTCGTTACTTTTGCATATGATGGGTTGTTATATATGTGTTCTGCTTCTTTAAAAGATATATTTTCTAAGGCCATAATTTGTTTTATCCCTTTTTGTTTTGTGTATACAGGACAGACACGTGATACTGAAGGATGGCTGGTATTATTACAATAAATGCACATGTTTTCTTCCTTACATTCTTCTTCTGTATGACTGGTATCTGCACACCTTCGGCATCTCTGATTTTTTGATTTGCATTGCTTGGCTGTGTGGCCGTAATGCAAACATTTGAAACACTGTACAACGGGTTGTACATAAGGTTCAACGCGGAAGTTACATAAATTTATTTGTACACATTGAGGAATTTCATTCCCTAAAAATTCAATAATGATCATTTGTCTATCAATTAAGCACGCATTTCCATCAGAGTCGATAATCCGCCTTTTCATACGCTGAACACCCACTACCTCTCTGTTTGATTTGATTGCAGTTAATAAATATTCTTCGGAAAAGAAAGTATCTACCATTTTGACCACCCCTTTTTTATGAGTGTAGAATTTAGGAATAAATGCTATTAAATCATTTTTAAGAATAACATCGTGATTAACTAATGAATTTGCTATTTCTAATGAATTGAAAATAACTTTAACTCTATTAATTCCAACGGGTTTAATGTCAATTACATTATTCTTCAATTTCTCATCAACAAGAAGAAAATGGCCAATCTTAATGGGGAATAACCTTCCTAGGTTCAAATTTTTATGCTGCACGAAAACAAAAAAGGGCCCTTTATCGCCTGGTCTATATTTATTATTAAAATCGATTTGTACATACCTGTTCTCCGTGTTATCAGTTTCACTGTTTTTTTGATCGGGCGGCTTATCGGCCGCCCTTTTTTCGGACATTACTACTTACTAATTAATAATTGTGTTAAACTAAATCCTATCAAAACTAAATTTATATTGTCTCTTTTTTTAAATCACTTCCGCAATAATAAACGCACAAAACTCGAATACGACTGGTCACTTTGCCTAACGAATTCGAACTGTGTACACACATTAAACGGCTAAATACAAGCTGATGAATATTTTAAAAATGTTTTTAAATTTTAAAAGACCTAGAAACCTCAATTTTTTTAAATAGACATGACCCGTTTTTAAAATGAACAGATGATGTTCATTTTGAAAACGGGTCATCTCAAATGGGTATCTCTAGGAGATGACCCCTTTTCAAACTGAACTGTAGACCGGTCTAGTTAGACTCAAAAATTGGAGTGAGGTTACAATAATTACCGTCAAGCTGAAAATTGGCGGGATTGTTCAAAATACCATCATAAATGAAAAAAAGTCCTCATAAATCCGACCCAACCTAAAAAATTTACGTGGGGTCAAAAGTCACCAAATATGGTTTTTAGCGATTTTCAGCGAAACTTTAAGTTTTATCATAAAATCAGTTTTAACAAAAATGTAGATTAGATAATTATCTATAAAAAATATTTTAATACTTTTTTTCGTAAGAGCCACCGTTTTCGAGATACAACGATTCAAAGAGTTGAAAGAGTTCTAATCGTCATGTTATGTATTAGTACACCACGTATATACGTACATCACTGAAGCTGTAATACAAGTAAACATAATATTCTATCGGTCAACTTAACTTATATTACACATAATAATATAAGATATTATAAATATGATAATGTTAGTACTATACAGCTTGCGGTCTACCGAGGGATTCAATGTATAAGCTGTATTATATTATTACAGTGCCAATAAAAAAATCTTTACAAAGTGAATGTACCGCGAAAATAATAAGAATTATTATTTCAATTTTACGGCTTATTCCCAACAAAAATAGTAAATTGATATGACAAAGTATTAACTTATAATAATTCTTCTTACTTATGTGTCTTATTCAATTTGTAAAGATGGGTTTTGTCGGAATAAACACGTTCTATCGGTACGTCGGCTAATCATCCTACCCATTATTTTCTCAGAAGGGTCTGAACTTGAACATAATAATGAAAGCCAACTTTCTAGGCCAAATGTTTGTTGCTAAGTACTACAATATACAATAAACTTTATGCAAATTTAGTTTGGTTACTATTATGCAAATTACACCGTTATCTTCCTGGGTGGCGAAATCCTTCAGGTAGATGACACCCTCGAGGTATTAATTAGTCTTGAGTACTACTCCGGAGTAAAAATACGTGTTAAACCTATTACTTGAATGTCCTGAAGTTAAAAAAAAAACTAATTCAAATCCACTAGAAGTTATTTCCAACGGAATTAGCTTTCTTCTCTCTATGTATTTAGCGCCCAAAAAAACTACGTGCTTAGATAAGTTTCGATATGCATGTTTCTTTAAAAATACTCGAAATAAAAAACAAGTGCAATTACCTTGTCTTCCTCCAACCTCAGCGGCTGCTCATCAACATCTTTTTCGGGTATATTACCAAGTTCCAGTATGGCTTGGTTATCAGCTAGATCCAAAAGACTGGGGATGGAAATTAGTCGACAGTTCATTAGAACCAATTCAAACTTTACTCCCACCTGCGCCGGAAAAACTCCTGAACACAATTTTTGTCCAACTGTAAAAAGGGATGTAGCGCTAAATGTGGTTGCAAAAAAGTTGGACTGGTTTGTTCGGTAGCATGCACTAAGTCAAAACCGGTCGTGCTCCAATGTTGAATCACCAACAATTGAGGATTCATTTGATTCTATCGAGGAGCCATGCGATGTGTCATTATTGGGGCAATTTACGTGCACCTAGGATGAACAAGAAGAAGAAGAAGAACAAGAAGATGAAGAAGAACTAGAAGGTGAAGAAGAAGAAGAAGAACAAGGAGAAGAGGAAGCAAAAGTATTAGAATATTATGAACCAGTTGGATAAATTTCCCTTTTTTTAACTTGCCAATATTAATTATTATTCAATAGCTTCAAATTAAACAGAATCATAACAGATCCTTGGAATAGGCCTACTGGGGACACCACGTTAAAAAACGCGCTAAGTACACTACCTCAAAAGTGGTGTGGAAATGTGTGCGCATGTTATGACGATTACAACTTTTTGAATATCTCAAAAACGGTGGCTCTTAGGAAAAAAGTAATAAGACATTTTTTATAGATAATTATCTAATATACATTTTTTGTTAGAACTAATTTTATGATAAAACTTTCATTTATGATGGTATTTTGAACAATCCTGCCAATTTTCAGCGTGATGGTAATTTTTGTAACCTCGGATGTGAAGTTGACCGGAGTACTGGTTTGCGGGGTATGCTGTGCTTATGGTAATAACATTGAAGTTGACCCGTTTTCATGTGGAATAGACGTCTTTATGTGTATTAAATATAAATTCAACGAAAAGTGGAAATGTCAAAAAGGTGGAGATGACCCCTTTTCAAAATGACCGATTCAATTGTAAGTCAATTTAGTAGGCAAGAAGCATGATTGGACAAGAAGCCATCCCACTTGATACAAGTATATTGTAATAATGTAGTATTAGGTATATTATTGTATTATATCAATAATTATTGTATTTTTAGCTCTAGGCCTTCAAGGCCTGTTGAGCTTTTTAAATAAATAAATTGGATTACTATGAACATTTTACTTAAGGCAATAAGGAGGAATAGAAATACCTGTCTATTTCGTATCTTATAAGAAACGAATAACAAACGGAATGTAGAAGGAATAACACTATACTTTGATTATCACGGCAAAAAACTTATTTATGCTTTTTAGAATTAGAAATTCTTTCCTCGTTATAGGAATTTGGTGTATCGAATAACATGATTTGTAGTCAATGAGAACACAAACAAGTGTCACCGAATATGCACGATTATTCATAAAGAATTGGTACTCATATTATTTTACTTGCAAATTCTGTAGCGAAAACAAATCAAAATTTTTTTTGTTTATTAACTTTTGTGTATCAAATATTATTACTGAGATAGAGTTGTGAAAATATTAATTTGATCTGATCTCAAATATAATAATCCGGGTTGATATGAAAGCGGTATAGCATCAAGTTCAAATAACTAGTATCTAATTCAGCACTACAGGGCTTGTAAACCTAGGGCTTTCTAGTAGCTGCTAACTTATACAGGGTGTTTCGTAACGAATGGGCCATAGCTTAACCTTAGATTCCTGAAGTTAAAATAGGTCGATTTAAGATAACTTACCTTAGTACCTACGAAAGTTAATAATAACCGAAATACAGGGTGTCAAAGTTAAAATTTTATTTTATTTATTTTTGAATATTTCCTGACAGGCATGGGGTAACAACACGTAAGTAGGGGTTTTTTGGGACGAGAAATCTAAATTCCCCACAAAACATTATATATTACCCACATGGTGCTACATATGGCCAGAGGTGTAACCAGGATGATCCTAAGGGGGGTTACATCTACTTGAAGGTCTCTGGGGGTATGGAATAGTAATGGTGTTAAGCGTATAGAGCTCAAAGTACATCCAAAAGGGGGAGGTTATAACCCCCAAAATCACCCCCTGGTTATGCCTGTGCATATGGCGTCTTTCAGCGCTCATTTAATACGTTCAAATTTTTTTATCCCCCACTCTACATAATTTTAAGATCAGAACTTTTATTCCCCTATTATGTTTACTTAAAAAAGGTTACTACATTCATCTCACTAAACTCAACCGTTTTCGAGATATGTAAATGCATTTTAAATCTACAATGCAAAATTCAATTTTTTGATTTCATTGTACATATGTAGTTACTAAAAACCATTTGACATATCCTTGTCATACTTGGCAGCAAGTGTAGGTACTGTACACCCTACTTAATTATGTTAAACATACGTTTATAGCTATTACCAATGGCATACAACGGGGGAAAGTGAATGGTTGACCCTTCCCAAATTCTGCGCCACTGGCGGAATTGCTATTTTAGTTCAATTATTCGATTAAAATTGAAGGTTTCCCTTGTTTTGAATCTGGTAGGATGTAGAGTAATATTTTTGGATGTTGTTTTATATGCGATTATATTGAAAACTTAGTTTTTAATTATTCGATTCTCCAATACTTTCTATGTGAATAATATACTCTTCATTCGTAACGATAAAGTCATTCGTTTTCGAGATATTTGAAGTTAAAAACGAAGGGGCATAATACATTAATCAAAATAACTGTGCCGTTTCATTTTTAACTTCAGATATCTCGAGAACTAATGACATTATCGTTACGAATAAAGAGTATATTGTTTACATAGAAAGTATTGGAGAATCCAAAAATTGCACTAAAATAGCAATACCGCCCGTGGCGTAGAATTTGGGAAGGGTCAACCATTCACTTTCCCTCGTCGTATGCTACTGGTAGTAGCCAGAAACGTTTGTTTAACCCGGCACCTGCCACGTGGGGTGCTACCAGCACCCCATAACACATTTTTATCAAATATTTGGTATTTCAAGTTTGCTGACGGAGCTCTGCGTCATAGTAGCTTTCTATAATATTATATAGCATAGATGTGTTAGTGTTTGAAGTGGTTATTTAGTGTCATTGTGAACTTCTAAAATCGAATTATGGTGTCATCATCTGGCACTTTAGTTTTAAATTTTATTTGTATTTTTGATAAACAGGTCAAATTTACATGTTTTATTGAAATAAATGATTTAAATTATTAATATAAACTATATTCTCACTGAATTTTAATTTTTTTAGATAATTTACTTGACTTCATTTATTATGGCTTGGGAACTTGCTAATTTGCTTATGACAACATTTTCATTTTATTTTTAACTTTTATAACATATTAGTGGCTAATAAGTCAATAAAACATGTTTTTTTATATTCTTGTGTTACTCAACACATTATTTTGTTTTTTAAACAAGTAGATCACAGAAAATTTTTATGGGGTGCTGTGAGCACCCCACGTGGCAGTTGGCGCCTTGCAAAGCCACGTGGCAGGTGCCGGGTTAACAAAATTTAGTAGGATGTACAGTACCTACACTTGCGGCCAAGTATGACAAAGATATGTCAAATTGTTTTTAGTAACTACAATGAAATGCAAAAAATTTAATTTTGAATCGTAGATTTAAAATGCGTTTATCTCAAAAACGGTTGAGTTTAGCAAGATGAATTTAGTTTACCTTTTTTAAGTAAAAATAATAATGGAATAAAAGTTTTGATCTCAAAAAGTATGTAGAGTGGGGGATAAAAAAATTGAACGTATTAAATGAGCGCTGAAAGACGTATGTGGCGCCCTTTGGTTAATATATTTTTTGTTGAGGAATTTAGATTTCTCGTACGAAAAACCCCCACTTACCAAATTTCGTGTTGTTATTTCATGCCTGTCAGGAAATATTCAAAAATAAATAAAATATTAACTTTTAACTTTGACACCCTGTATTTCGATTATCAACTTTTGTACTAAGGTAAATTAGCTTAATCGACCTATTTTAAGCTCAGAAATCTAAGATTAAGCTATGGCCCATTCATTACCCAACACCCTGTATAAATAAGGATTTTATATAAGCTTACAGGATGACTCCATAAAATACCTATTCTAAAAAAGAATAACAGAAAGATGTAGCAACATATATATCACAGAAAGTGACGAAGTTGAAGAAAGCTGGTCAAAAATTAAATCTAATATTTTAGCATCTCACGAAGCGGGCTATACGAAGCAATGGAGCACTAGGAATATCAGAGAAACTGATACGATTAGAGTTAAAATGACGTTAACCAACACAGTCAATAAAGTCATGATAGAAGGCAGTTTTTCAAATCAGTTTAACGTCAACAGAGGATTAAAACAAGGGAACCCCCTGTCAACAGACTTATTCAATCTAGTACTAGAAAAGATAATTAGAGGAGCCAATATCCAGACAAGCGGCACGATTCTTAACAGAAGACAACAGTGTGTAGGTTTTGCAGATGACTTGGTGTTTCTGACACGTTCAAGAGTAGAACTTCAAAAAATGTTCAAGCAATTTGAAGAAGAAGCAAAAAAATATGGCCTGACTATAAACCAAGGAAAAACCAAGTATATGGAAATGAGAGGAGAAAATGCTGAAGAAAATAAGTGGATTACTCTAAGGACAAATGACAAAGATTATAAATTTGAAAAGGTAACTGAATTTGAGTACCTTGGAGTAACAGTTACAAATAGAGTAGACGAAGAGAGAGAGAGAGATAGATAAACGGTTGTTGAAAGGTAGCAAAGCAGTAGGTTCATTAAACGCTCTGTCGAAGGCAAAAAACGTGTCCAGGGCATCCAAGATCCGAGCGTATGACACAATAGTGAGACCAACGGTGTTGTATGGACAATGAACCAGAAAGAAGAAAAAAAGCTAGAGATTTGTGAGAGAAAAATATTTGGTGGTATAAAGGAGGCTAACGGAATGGCGCAGAAGAACAAACCAGGAGCCAATGGAGATGTATAAGAAACCAAAAATAACTCAGAAAATAAAGGCACAGAGAGTGAGATGGTTGGGTCATGTTTTACGAATGTCACAAGAAAGAAACGTCCTCACGAAATTACTAGAGTATAATAGACCAGGATTTCTATGTCTGATTGACTCAAAGAAAGCATTTGCCAGAGTAAGACTCAAATATTCCATCTTCTAGATAAGAGAAGTTCCCATACATATCATAAAAACTATTGAAAACATCTACCTAAACAGCAAAATGAAAGTCAGAATAGCTGGACAACTTACAGAAGCTATGAAGATAGGCAGCGGAGTGACTCATTGAGTCCTATACTCTTCAATTCCATCATGGATGAAATCATCAAAAGGAAAAGGATATAAAACAAAGAAGTAAAAATACTCTGTTATGCAGGCGACGCAATACTGATAGTCTAAGATGAATAGAGACGGCAAAGATTAATCTACAGTTTTAACATAAGAGCAAAAGAATTTAATATAACAATTTTATCTCAGAAAACTAAAACAATAGTAATCAGTAAAGAACCAATCAGCGTAAAATAGAAATTGATGGCATCAGTATTGAACAAGTAATGGAAATAAAATACCTTGGAATTACACTGTCCAGCTACGGAGACCTGGACAAAGAAGTGAGAATCAAGTACAAAAAGTAAATCGTCTTAATAACACTAGAGGGCGAAACCGCCATATTAACACTGAGATGAAGTCAAGAATATAATATATAAAACCATTGTAAGACCAATGAATGACATATTAGTCTAAGAGCTAGTGAACCCTCCGACTAACGGTCTTCCTGTAAGGCTAGAAATTTGTATAGTGATAATTCATGGCACACCAAGGCTAAAAACGATGATCTGGCAGGCATCAGCCCTGCACGTGTATCTACCAGGTGAATCTAAAAGTGCATAGTTTAGCGGAAAATAGACTTTCTCCTGCTAAGTTTAAATTTAAGTATGTGTTTGAGTAAGTCGTTTAGAAGAAATGTGTACAATGACAGGCGATTCTGAACAGCTTAAGATCTTGCCAGGCGAGAGGAAAGATTAGGGGTTTTTCCTAAAATTATCTTTTTTGCATCGAATAAAGTTTTTTTAGGTTTTTTGAATCATTCCAAACAGAAAAGGTCTGTAGTGACTTATTTCTTAGGTTAATAGTTTTTGTTATATAAGCGATTAAAAATTTTGAAAATGGCGAAATCGGCCATTTTTAACCCTAAATCGGACATTTAACTAAAAATTTCAAAATTGCCAAGGTAGGTAGATATTCTTTAAACATTGATTGATGAAATCCCGAATAGTTTTTTGCAATACAATATCGAAAACCCCTTTGTTTTTTAATTGCTAATCAAGCGGGCGCGACACTGTAGTATAAGTGATGACGTTTGAGTTTGCATAAATTCATTATCTCAAGAATGGGCAAATTTGAAGAGAAATCCTCAGACAGGTCGATTTTTATTTTTAAGTTAGGACTTTTTGGCATCCATCTGGGCGCCGGGCGTGATGCCGTGATCGATGATTTTTTAAATGAGAGTAGGGGTTGTGTGATAGCTCATTTGAAAGGCTATTTAATTATCTATTCAGTAATATAAACATTAACAAAATTATTTATACAGGGTGTACAAAAAAAATTTCTTATTTTTGTCTAAATTAATTTAATAAAACAATTTTTTGTACACCCTGTATAAATATATATATATAGTGGCTAAAACACCCCCGTGGGGGTAGCGCCGCCTTTACAGGCTCTCTAGATCCATGTTTTCGAGGTGGATCAGTCCTCCGTTCTTCTCTTTCTTAAACTGCAGTACATATCCGGTTCCAGCTCCTTCTGTCTCTTGCTTTTTCTTCTGCATTTCTAATACCCATGCCCTCTAGATCTCGCTTCACCTCTTCCAGCCATTTGGACCTCGGTCTTCCTCTTCGTCTCCTTCCGGCCGGAGACCACTTTGTCACTATGTTTATTATCGCTTCTTCTCCTGCTCTCCATACATGCCCAAGCCATCTCAATCTTTGTCTCTTTATTCTCCTGACTATATCTTGTCCCTTCAATTCCTCATTTATTTCGTTATTTCTTCGACTCCTGTATTCACCCTCTGCTGTTTTTATTGGTCCTAATATTGCCCGAATTATTTTTCTCTCAGTTCTTCTCAAATTTTCTTCGTCTGTCTTGGTCATTGTCATCACTTCTGCTCCATACATTAATGTCGGTCTAATTAACGTTTCATAGAGCCTTAATTTAGTAGTTTTTGTTAATATTTTGCTTTTTATCATTTTTTTGTTGGCTTGGAATGCTCTATTTATTGCCAATGTTTTCTCTTTTATTTCGTTTTCTCTTGTTCCATCACTTGACAGCATGACTCCCAGGTACTTATATTTACTTACTTCTTCAAATTTGTATCTTCCCACTTTAACCTCTCTATTAGTAGGATTTTTCCCTAATCTTAAAATTTTTGTTTTGTTTTCGTTAATACTCAGACCCACTGTTTTTCCTTCTTGAATGAGTTCCTCTACCATTTGCGTTAATATATCTCTTCTCTTTGCCATTATCACAACGTCATCGGCATATGCTACAATTTGACCTCCTCTATTTCTGAGTGTACCTTTGTTCATTTTTCTGGTAATATATTCTATTGCCATGTTGAATAGTGTTGTGGATAAACCATCACCCTGCCTCACTCCTTTGTTTGTTTCAAACTCTTCTGTTTCCCCTATTTGCGTTTTTACACTCGCTCTGGTATGGCTCATCGTCATTTTTATAAGTTTTCTTAATTTAAGCGGTACCTGTAGCATTTTTAATATTTCCAATAGTTGGTTTCGTTTGATGGAATCAAAAGCTTGTTTAAAATCTACGAAAAGTATTTCTAAGTTTATGTTAGCTTCGTTCGCCTTCTCCATTATTTGTTTTAGTATGTATATCGCATCTATTGTGGATTTTCCTTTCCTGAATCCACACTGATATTGACCAATCTTATTCTCTGCTGCTTCTTGTAATCTTCTTTGTATTATGGTTGACAATACCTTATATACTGTACTCAGTAATGTTATTCCCCTGTAATTTTGACATTCTTGTTGGTTTCCCTTTTTATGTATCGTTATTATTTGGCCTGTTTGCCATTCTTTTGGCATTTTTTCTTCTTTCCAGATGTTTACTATCAGTTTGTGTATTTCCCTATGCAACGGTTTCCCTCCTAGTTTTATGAGTTCGCTGTTTATGTTATCTTTTCCGGGTGCTCTTCCGTTTTTGTTATCTTTAATTATTTCAATTACTTCTTCGAGTGTTGGCTCCTTCATTCCATTATTTTCCCACTCTTCCTCCATTTCTGTAATCTCTTCTGTTTCATTTTCTGCCAGTAACTCCTTGAAGTGTTCCATCCAGACTTTCATATATGGTTGATCTTGTGTTACTATTTGCCCTTGTTTATTTTTAACTCCATTTACTTTTGGTTTGAAACCTCTGTTCTGTTCTCTGATTTTTGTGTAGAATTTCTTGGTGTTCTGAGTCTTACTTTCCGCCTCAATTTCCTCCAACTGACTATCCATGAATTTTCTCTTTTGTTCTCTTATTACTTTGTTGCTTGCCTTTCTTTTTTGCTCGTACATGTCTCTATGTTCATTTTTGTGAGTCCGCATCCACTGATTTCGTGCTTTTACTTTTTCTTCAACTGCTTCTTTACATTCTGTATTGAACCAGTCCTTCTTTCTTGTAATTTGCTTCGTCCCTAATGTAGTCTCAGCCGTGTGGTTAATTGCTTTTTTAATATCACCCCATATTTCTTCGACATCATCTCTTTCCTTATTCAGTGCGGCAATTCTTTTACCTATTTCATGTTCATACTTTTGTATCTCTTTTGCTTCCTTCAATTTTTCGATATTCCACCTCTTGTTCCTCTCTTTCTGCCTTCTCATTACTTTCATCTTTTGTCTCAGCTTTGCTACCACCAGGAAATGGTCTGAGTCTCCGCATGCACCTCTGTAGCTTCTCACATCCATTATACTTGATTGTCTTCTTTTCGATATTAATATGTGGTCTATTTGTGACTCTGTTTTTTGGTCTGGAGAAACCCATGTGACTTTGTGTTTTCTTTGATGCTTGAACATTGTACTGCTGATAGACATATTATTTCCTGTCGCCATATTGCATATTCTGTGCCCGTTGTCATTCGTTTTCTCATGTATTGTATGTTTGCCTGCTATTTGCTGTATATAATCCTCCTTTCCTATTTGTGCATTAAAATCGCCCAATATTAATATCACATCTTCTTTTGGTATTTTTTCTAGCTCTTCTTCCATAGTGTCGTAGAAATGATCTTTTTCCTCCTCTTTCGCATTTTCTGTCGGTGCATAAACATTTAGTAGGGATATGTTTGCCTGTTTAGCTTCAATCCTTAGGTAAGCTATTCTTTTGTTTATTAGTCTTACTTCCATTATTTTGTCTCTCATATTTCCAATTACTATGAATCCTACCCCATGTTGTCCTTGCTTTTCTTCCCCTGAGTATATGAAGGTACTATTCTGTTGATCTATTTGTCCTTTCCCTTTCCATCTAATTTCCTGCAGTGCTGCTATTTCCACCTTATACTGTATCAGAACTGATGTAATTTCTTCCAGTTTTCCTGCTCTAAGTAATGTTCTTATATTCCATGACGCTATTCTTATAACACCTCCCTCTCTTTTTTTCTTTTTTGTATTACCCTTTCTTTCTTTCTTTTTGCTAATCTTGCTTGTTCTCATATCCTTTTGTATCATTGCCTTGTCCATTTTTCGTGCCATTGTCGTCATAATGTGTTTCCGTTCCAATTCTAGTTTTTTAATGTTTGATTTTCGTTTACTTTCTTTATTTTTTCTCTTGGATCTAGTTCTGTGTCTCCGTTTGGTGATCTTTCACTCACTGTTCTCGTTCCAGTTTTATTCTTTGTAGTTTCTGTCATATTATCATCTCTCAAATCTTCGGAATCGCTGTTCCATCTTTTGACCTGGTCTATATCGTACTCGTCTCCGTTAATTATTAACTTATTATATTTTATCTTTGCGTTGTACCCTTTCATCCTTGCCTCTTTCATGTGTTTTATAAGTGTTTTGCGTTGTTCGATTACGGTTTTTGGATAGTCTTCGTTAACAAACCATTTCGAGCCTTTTAATTTCCATGAAGCTTTAAGAATTTCCGTTCTTGTATTCCCACTTCTTAGCTCTACCAGGACTGGTCTTTCAGGATTTCTAGTTTTGTCTCCTATTCTTCTAATTTCTGTGACCTCTTGGTTGGCTTTGCAAGGTATTTCCATTTTGTTGATGATGTCTTGTACTTTGTTTACCAGTATTTGTGTGTCCTCATCGCTTGTTTCTTCAATGCCGTGTATTATCAGGTTTTTTCTCTTCATATCCCTTTCTATTTGTTCTATTCTATTTTTATGTTGATGCAGCTCTTGTTTGAGAAGTTCATTTTCATTTTTAAGTTCCTGATTCGTATTTTTTAGTTGTTCCAGCTCACTTTGGATCCCATCTAATTTTTCTTCTATTCTCATTCCTCTATCTTCCATTCTATCTAGTTTTTCCCGCAGTTCCTTTATAAATTCCTCCATTTCTTCTTAGTGAGAGTTTCCACAAGTTCCGCGTCTCCCGTACAGTTCGTGTTAAAGACCTGCTCAATCCAGCCCCAACCCGTACGAGAGCTAGCTTACCTTGCTTCTTTCTCACTTTTCTTTATTTCGAATAATTCTGGAGCCGCCTCTGTATTTTGGCGTTTGCCCTGTCAGCGACAGTTCTTATCAGGACTTGTTTTTGTTCTCGAATTAAATAAAATATAGATGTAAATAAATGGTATATCCTTATCGTAAAAATGGACAATATACGGAAATTAATTAAATAGTCGATTAATTTTCAGAACTTACTTAGGTAATCAGAAGCCTGTTTGTTCACTTAAACACTGGTGTTAATCACTTTAATTAAATGACTTTGTTTTCGCTAAAAATAGCCAATTTATTACGAGTGTAACTTCGATGCTACTGTTCTAAACAATGCCAGAACCGGACTGTATAAATAATTATGTTAATGATTACATTACTGAATAGAAAATTAAATAACCTTTCAAATGAGCTATCACACAACCCTACTCTCATTTAAAAAAATCATCGATTACGTCATCACGCCCAGATGACGTCACTAGAATTATATATACATATGCCAAAAAGTCCTAATTTAAGAATAAAAATCGACCTGTCTGAGGATTTTTCTTCAAATTAGCCCATTTTCGAGATAATTAATTTATGCAAACTTAAACGTCCTCACTTATATTACGGTGTCGCGCCCGCTTGATTAGCAATTAAAAAACAAAGGGGTTTTCGATATTGTATTGCAAAAAACTCTTCGGGATTTCATCAATCAATGTTTAAAGAATATCTACCTACCTTGGCAACATTGAAATTTTTAGTAAAATGTCCGATTTATGGTTAAAAATGGCCGTTTTCGCAATTTTCAAAATTTTTAATCGCTTATATAACAAAACTATTAACTTAAGAGAAAAATCACTAAAGACCTTTTCTGCTTAGAATGATTCAAAAAAACCTAAAAAAACTTTGTTCGATGCAAAAAAAATAATTTTAGGAAAAACCCCTAATCTTTCCCCTCGCCTGGCAAGGTCTTATGCTGTTCAGATTCGCCTGTCATTGTACACATTTCTTCTAAATGACTCAAACACATATTTAAATTTAAACTTTACAGGAGAAAGTTAATTTTTGCCCTAAGCTATGCACTTTTCGATTCACCTGGTAGATACACGTGCAGGGCTGATGCCTGCCAGGTCATGGTTTTTAGCCTTGGTGTGCTATGAATTATCACCATACAAATTTCTTGCCTTACAGGAAGACCGTTAGTCGGAGGGTTCACTAGCTCTTAGACTATATGCATCAGAAACAAGACCCGGTACAGCCACAAAACAAAAACTACTAGAAACGGCAGAAAGGAGAGTACTGAGAAGAATTACAGGAAATACGCTGAAAGATCGAAAGAGGATTGAAGACATTAGAAGAAAGTCTAATGTACAGCATATAAACGAATTAACGAATGGCCAATCAATAGAAAAAAATAGAATAGAAGAATAACCACATAAGCAGAATGGGGGAGACACGTGTGGTCAAAATATTAAGAGATAAATCACCAATCGTTAGAAGTATCGGCGACTGCGCAAAAGATGGAGTGACAACCTTTCATAGAGGTATCAATCCGCCAATGAACAAGCATAATTACTTAAATGAGGAAGAAGAAGACAAGAAGAATTCGGAGACTTTTTATTAAATTATTTAGCTACAATAAATTGGGATATTTAGAATAATTATCGTTACGTATATTAAGGAAAAAGAAACGTTTTAAAGCTGACCATGCGCTTGAACGATTTTTATTTTGTTGGAACACTTTCAAAGAAAACAATGAATTCTGGAATAAACTCATTGTTGGAGAGTCCAAATTTTGTAGATATCTATAACTCTAGTGGCGCAAGGCAAATGGATAAAGGCCAATAAAATAACCCGCCTGGAGTTAAAAAAAATAGTGTGGGACTTGCGGAGTGCTGACAGAAGTGAATACTTCTTATAGATTCGATTATATTTGATTCGATTCAATTCGATTAGATTCGATTCTATTCGATTTATTTTATTTAATTTTGTATAATTTTTTAGAATTTTGTAGGTATAATTTAGAGAATTTTTGTTGAAACCGCCCCGAAGCCAGTCATGAATAAAAAATTCGGAATCTTTTATTTAGTTGTAGTATAAAATCATGTGCCAAACTATATTTTTTGAAAAAATTTAACAAATCACCCCTATAGGGCTGAAGAAACCACCCCAAACGCAGTTAATAATTTAAAATTCGGGTCTATACTTGAAAAACCCAAGTTTACTAAAAAAGTTACAATAAGCGTAAAGATATGTATATTATGGTATAATCATCAATGGTGCTACCAGCCCTATGAAAGAGCCTCGACCTTCCCAAGTCTATTATAGACCAGGGCGCATCTGTAAAAATATTAGTACATTTGGATGTTGAGAGGTGACTCATATTTTTTTGCAGAAATTGCTTGAAAATAACTCACTTAATAATAATTGAGTTATCTTCCCACTTAAAGAGGTCCGGAACATTGTTTAAATAATCAAAATATCAAAAAATGAAGAAGAAATTCGATTTTTTTCTTGGTTTTTTAATTATAACTTTAAAAGTATTAATTTTCGAGAAAAGTTGTACCGACATAAAAGTTGCGTAATTAATCGTACAATATGGGATTAACTGAAAAGTTTAAAAATTGTCACCCTTGTTGCAAAATAGCAATAATTTCTAAAAAACCATAAAAAAACAAGTATTCGAATTTTACGTTTTTCAACCATTTACGCTCCACTTAGGACCTTCATATTTCACCCAGAAAAACTAAACTAACTATGATAAAACAATACTGTAAATTTAATTAAGATCGGTTTAATAGGTTTTGCATAATAAATTTTGCAATCTAGCTTTCGCAAAAAAAAATTCATTTTTTCAAAATGTTGCTGCACTTAAAATAAAGCAGACAGCAAATTGAATTTTTTTGCATATAAAATATTACTGTACCTTTCATTTGCAATTTACAAAATTAAAATCGTTTAACTACCACGGCGCGCCGCGGCGTCAGGATTTTTTTTAATAAACATTAATTTTTGGTGCAACGCCCAGGACAGCGGATACGTTCGCTCTGATTTGGCATTCCAATGACCTTTGAAAATGATTGATAAATTTTAATTTTCAGTACATTTCGAAATAAATAAATAAATTTGTTTATTGCAAAATAAAAACATACTCTGTCCTTTGAAATTACCCATTTTTTAGCAAAAACTTTCTTTGTTCATATATTTTAACTTAGAAAATAAAAGTGTATTATTTTTAAACATATGTAATTGTTTAAACATTTCTTCACAAACAATAATCAAATTAGTTTGATTTTTGTGGAATTAAAATATGAACATACAACAAAATATAGAGTAAGAAAATAATATGTTAGATTAATATTGGAAAAATTTTTGGTGGAAATCAACTTGTGTGAATCGAACACAGCTGTCCTGCGCGTAGCACCAAAAATTAATGTTTATTTAAAAAAATTCATGACGCCGTGGTAGTTAACCGATTTTAATTTTGCAAACTGCAAATGAAAGGTACAGTATTCTTCTATTTCTAAAAAAAATGTCAACTATCCTAACTGCTTTATTTTCAGTCCTGCAACATTTTGAAAAAATGAATTTTTTTTGCGAAAGCTGGATTGCAAAATTTATTTTGCAAAATCTACTGAACCGATCTTAACTAAATTTACAGTATTGTTTTATCATAGGTATCATAAAGTTTTTCTGGGTGAAATACTTGTTTTTTTTTCGCAATTATTGCTATTTTGCAACAAGTGTAACAATTTTAAAAAATTTTAACCAATCTTATATTGTAGGAAATTTAATTACGCAATTTTTATTTTAGTGCAATTTTTCTTGGAAGTGAATACTTTTAAAGTTATAATAAAAAAAACGAAGAAAAAAATCGAATTTTCCTTCATCTTTTGACATTTTGATTGTTTAAACAATGTTCCGGACCTTTTTGAGTGGGAGGATAAGTCAATTATTATTATATGGGTTAATTCCAAGCTATTTCTGCAAAAAAATTAGAGTCACCTCTCAACGTCCATCTCAAAACAGATTCGCTCTGGACTATTACGCCAGTCAGTCCTATCCATTGCCAACCGTTGCCAGTTTACTGCGCCTAATTTTCTCCCATCCTCATCTACACCATCCTTCCATCTGAGTTTTGGCCTACCCCTAGTTTTACTTCCCACAGGTTGTGACATAAGGATTCTTCTAGGAGGGTTGTTCTGCTGTGATCTTGCTAGATGTCCTGCCCATCTTAGTCTTCCTATTCTTAGAGATACTACGTCTTTACCACCAAATATCTGTTTATATTTATGTCGTATACCTCGTACTTGTACCTCCTCCAAACACAATTTTCACAGATGCCACCGAATATTCCTTTCAGGCTCCTTCGTTCAAATATAAGCAGAAGGTTTTCATCTGCCTTGGAGATGGTCCATGTCTCCGATCCATGTGTCAACACTGGTTGTATAAGGGTTTTGTATGTAAATTTTTGTTTTTTGGCTTAAGTTTCTGCTTCTCATATGTCTACTCAGTCCAACATAGCATTTGTTTGCGTAGATGTTGAAGTATGTGAATTTGTCCACCACTTCAAAGGTAGAGTTATCAACAGTGAATTGGTAACCGATGTTTCTGGCTCTATTGTTGGGTGTTGTGTTGATGCCATGATCTTATTTTTCTCCTCGTTTATTTGTAGGCCCATGTTTTTTGAGTCATTTGAGAAGGTGGTATACATTTCTTCTAGTTTGCGTGTCGTGCGGGCAACTAGGTCCACATCATCTGCATATGCCAAAATTTGGGATGATTTATTAAAAATATTTCCTCTGTTGTCTATTCGGGCATCTCCAGCCTTTTCCAGAGCTATAATAATATTATGGTAAATCGCAAGGTTACCACAAGCGTCTCGATTTTTCGAATGGCGCCAAATACGATTTTAGTCCCGTCTAAAACCCGCACCGAGCGATAAGAAATATTCACTTCAAAAAATTGATATTTGTATAATATAGTGAAATTTGTATCTAATTATGATTTGATTAAAAGACATGAAACTGAAACGGCAAGTCTCTAATGCTAATGATTCAACTGATTTAGAAAGTTTTTATAAACGAAAACAAATCGATATACTTAACCGTTCTAGTGGTAATGCAACGCAATTTTAAAACGGTGAAACCATTCAGCAACGAAGGAACGAGTAATGGCTTGTCGTTAAATCATTTACCCCTTAACAAAATAAGGACTTAACTATTTTGTTTTCAGCAGATGCCGGCCTCTAATGCATTTACTAATACAGTCGAACCCGCTTATTGGAATAGCCTTCGTGCCAAGCAAAAGTATTCCTATAACAGGGATATTCTAATAACCGATCATATGTGGCTAGTAAAAACGTTTTGGGACCTCAAATTTCTATTCCATATACCGGGATATTCCTTTAAAAGGTATTCTAATAAGCGGGTTCGACTGTACAAAAAATCCCGATCCCATTAAAATATGGAGAGTGTTTTCGGCTTGAGTGCAAACCCACGAAATACCCGATCGCCGGCAACACTGCGTGCGCAATGACTAGTCCACTTGTCTGCTGTTCTCTTCCATGTCGCTCCGGGAGCTTGGAGAACGTAGGTCATAAACGTATACCGGTCGACCTCACTCGAACGCGAATTCCCATTCTCAGTTACCCAAAAGATTCTAAACAAAACGGTTGAGATTCAGTGAACAATACGTTTGAAAGTATGTTGTTTCTGTGTGTTGTTGTGAACATGTTTTTGTAATAATGTGGTGTTTGTGTATGTGTCAGTGTACAGTACATGTTTAAGATAGCCAAAATGTAAAAAACTGTGTATAAAATATTTGGTAAGCGTAATTTTAATATGTTTTATGCTATTTGTTTATATTTTTCAATTTTTTATCTACAATAAATTTCTTTTGGATTTTGAACATCTGGAAACGTATGAAATATGGATAGGCATTTTCTTTCTGCTTGGAATTTCTTTATTTTCCAAATATACTTCTCGGTTTTTCGTGGCATGTAACAATAATTAATACAATTTTACTTTCTCTATAGTCTTGTTGTTGTGAATGAAGGACATGCCAATTTTTTGGTATGCTTTATTGTATTAGATGTGAATATATTTATGTATGTATTATTTCCAATTCAATGATACTGAGGTGTTAAGAGATGATACACCTAATTTGTTCATATTTACTATTCTTTTGTTAAAATTATCATTGTTTGTATTAATAGCAATCGCTGACTAATATGTTTACACAATGTAACGTTTTACACATCTTTCAAGACTTCCTGTTGTTGTATTTGTTTAGAAACATGAATAAACTTGTCAAGTGTTCCATGAAAACACAATTTTTCTGGAAACAAATGAAATACGGTTGGGCCTTTTATTGCTTCTTGGAATTTCTTTATTTTCTCCAAATATACTACTCAGTTTTCATGGCATGTAACAATAATAATTGTTGTTGGTTTAAAGCACATGTTACACAATGTAATGTTTTACACATCTTTTATGGCTTCCTGTTGTTGTATTTGTTTAGAAACATGAATAAACTTGTCAATTAATTGTTACATACAAACACAATTCTTCTGGAAACAAATGACATATGGTTGGGCATTTTCATGCCTTTTGGAATTTCTTTATTTTCCAAATATACTACTCAGTTTTCATGGCATGTAACAATAATTGTTGTGTTAAAGCACATGTTACACGATGTAATGTTGTACACATCTTTTATGGCTTTCTGTTGTTGTATTTGTTTAGAAACATGAATAAACTTGTCAATTGTTACATGCAAACACAATAATTCTTCTGGAAACAAATAAAATATGATTGGGTCTTTCCTTCCAAATAATACCCAGTTTTCATTTTTCATGGCATGTAACAATAATTAATTGTTGTTGTGTTACATGTTATTTACACAATGTAATGTTTTACACATCTTTTATGACTTCCTGTTGTATTTATTTAGAAACATGAATAAACTTGTCAATTGTTACATGCAAACACAATAATTCTTCTGGAAACAAATGAAATATGGTTGGGTCTTTTCCTGTTCTTGGAATTTCTTTATTTTCCAAATACTACTGAGTTTTCATGGCATGTAACAATAATTGTTGTTGTGTTAAAGCACATGTTACACAATGTAATGTTTTACACATCTTTTATGACTTCCTGTTGTTGTGTTTGTTTAGAAACATGAATAAATTTGTCAAAATTGTTACATGCAAACACAATTCTTCTGGAAACAAATGAAATATGGTTGGGCATTTTCTTGCTTCTTGAAATTTCTTTATTTTCCAAATATACTACTCAGTTTTCATGGCATGTAACAATAATTGTTGTTGTGTTAAAGGTACAGCACATGCCAATTTTATGGTATTCTTTATTTTATTACATGTTGAATATGCATTATTTCCATTCCAATGATACTGAAGTATTTAAGAGTTGTTCTCTTTATTTTAACCACGAATTTGTTCATATTTACTATTTCTTTTGTTAAAATTACGATTGTTTGTATCAATAGATAGGTATTGCTGACTAATACGTTTACACAATGTAATACTTTACACATCTTTTATGACTTTCTGTTGTTGTATTTGTTTAGAAACATGAATAAACCAGTGGCGGCTCGTCAGAGGAGGCAAGGGAGGCACAGCCTCCCCATAAATTTTTTACACACTCTACACTGTTTTGTTTATCATGAATCGCGAAAACAACAATCATTCTCACTATTATACAACGTGTAAATTCCATATTATCACTAATTATCCATACGTACGGAGCATTAGCATTAGAACGCATGATCGCGTCTCAGTTTTATTACATATTATTGTAGACAGGACCCTGGGTTATCCCGAGATGCATGAACGGAGCACGGAGCCGAGAAGCCCAACAGTCTCCGTTGCTAATGCTCCGTGCAGCGCAGTAGGCGATTAAGGAGACCCGGTCTCCTAACAGTGGCATCTACGGTGCCATCACACGCTGCCCGGAGATATACCAAGGGAGGCAGAATAGCTTCTCGGCTCCGTTGCGTGGTTGCGTGCGTCTCGGGACAACGAATTTTAGGATCCTGACTGAAAATAATAAAAAATCTAAAAGTGCGAATTTTGTTATGAAATTTGGTATGTGGGGTTATAATAATATTTGGAACAACTTGCTCAAATAACTTTTTCCGATATCTCTAACTCAAAGCAAAATATCGGTAATTTATGGTGTTTTTGAATTCGCAGTAGGCCGCGTTTAGAATTAAAAAAATTCAGTTGAGTATCTTAAAAAATTTGAAGCTTCATTATGTATGGACTGCAAAACTTCAAATCTGTATTTATTTTGATATGCGAGGTATCTATTTACAAATACATAGATGGAATTGTTAACAAATAAACGACACAAACTTTGGTATTAAACTTTTACAATTAGACTATTTTTAAAATAGTATGATATCATGAAATTATGAATTAGGATGATATTATGAAATGTAAATAAAAAATGGTCAAAAAATGGGGCCTTAAATTACATTTTTTTGGCGCATTTTTTTGCTAGCGCAAATTTGTCTAGATATTTTACAGTTAGGTATAGCCTCCCCTATTGTAAAAATCACGAGCCGCCACTGGAATAAACTTGTCAAGTGTTCCATGCAAACACAATTCTGAAGTTCAAAACATTTTTATTATGTTTTCGTTAGTGACATTTGAAAATATTTTTTATGAAATCTTAACAGAATCCTCACTAGAACATGAATTCTCAGTTACCTTAAAGATTCTAAACTCTAACTAAACAAAAGGGTTAAGATTCAGCGAACAATACGTTTGAAAGTATGTTGTTTCTGTGCCTTGTTGTGAACATGTTTTTGTTATAATGTGGTGTTTGTGTGTGTGTGTGCAGCGGCGGATCCAGAATCGTTAAGAGGGGGGGCCGATTGGCTAAAATGAAAATCGGATCGAAGAACTGAAAAATACCTGTTCAGTAATTTTTAAAAATCTATCGAATGACACCAAATACGACCCCCTACTGCAACCCCTGGAGGTGGGGTGGGGCTCAATTTAAAATCGTAAATGGTTTTATTGCCCAGTTTTTATTGCCCAGTTTTTATCCCAGTTTTTATTGCAGATTTGGATTCCTTACGTAAAAGTAAACAACTTTTATTCGAGACGTGTTTTCTATTCTATAGAAATAGAATAATATAGAAATAGTCTGTCTCGAGAAATACACTTCCAAATGAAAAACTAAAAAACACGTGTTTAGTATTTTTCAAAAACCTATCGAATGACACCGTGTCGTGTTTGTTGGCATTCGCATTCGATAGGATTTTGAAAGATATTCAACTTGTGTTTTTTGATTTTTCATTTGAGAGTGTGTTTCTATAGATATTAAACAATTTCTATAATATAAATTACCCATGGTATCACGATAAATAGTTTTTCCGATTATAGCGCCATCTATCCAGAATTCGCGGCCATTGTAATAAGCCGTTTTAAAGCTTTTTCCATTCTCTCGAAGATGTCTGTATGTACTAAGAAAACCATAATGCTTAGTGTTTTCCATTAATTTGAAAAAAAAAGGGAAAAATGGCCGCCAGATCCTACGCAGGAAATAGTTACAATTTTTTCTTATAAGTATTACCTTTCGAAAAAACGCTTCAGTACCCTGGCTGTTGAAGTGTCACGAACAGGGTATATTTTTGTCTAATTACCCTGGCCTATAGGGCTTTTCATTCACAGTCATTTGTTTCGAGCTTCTGTCATGTGCCACATAATATTAATATATCTACGTCATACGTTATTGGCACATACCAATGATAGAAACCAAAGACGTATGCCGTAGATATATTAATATTATGTGACACATGACAGAAGCTCGAAACAAATGACAATCGATGAAAAGCCCTATTATTGAAGTATTGAGAGTTGATCTCTGTATTTTTACCACTGAATTTGTTCGTATTTACTATTCTTTTGTTAAAATTACGATTGTTTGTTGTATTAATAGATATCGGTGAGTAATACGTTTATACAATGTAATACTTAACACATCTTTTATGACTTCCTGTTGTTGTATTTGTTTAAAAACATGAATAAACTTGTCAAGCGTTTCATGCAAACACAATTCTGAAGTTCTAAACATTTTTATTAGGTTTTTGTTAGTGACATTTGAAAATATTTTTTATGAAATCTTAACAGATGTGATCCTCACTAGAACATGAATTAGCATTAAGATTCAGTGAACAATACGTTTGAAAGTATGCTGTTTCTGTGCGTTGTTCTGAACACGGTTTTGTTATAATGTGGTGTTTGTGTGTGTGCGTCAGTGTATATAGTATGTACCGGCGTTATCGAAATTCCTCCCACTTTTTCAGGTAAATATTTTCATACATGAAATGCCTCCCAGGTACCTACAATCGAAATGACTCCGTTTCGTTAATCATTTAGGCTGATATTTTTTCTATCTAATCTCTGTATAATGACACAATGTTGCCAAATCATAATTTAAATGGGTACTAAATAGGTAAACTAAAATAGGTATATTATGTTTGTTTGTATTCTCTTTTGTATATTGTATTAATTGGCTAAATGCTGTATAAATACTTGAAAAGTTCATTAGTTCTTGCAACAGTCAGTTTGTCTATTTCAAGCTTGTCAGTTCGTTGATTCCAAGATCAATTTTGTGTTTAAGTCATAACATCCGAAGTAATGGAATCAACGATAAGTGTCAGTCAAAAGGGCAAACCTTCACTATCAATAATTGATGGTTATACATCAATAATGGTTATACACCTAGCATTAATAATTTTATTGATATAATTTTACAATTTAAAATAAATACCTACATTAAAATTAATTTTGTTTCAACACCAAAATTGTTGCGGAAAGTACAGCAAAAATAAATTTTTCTAAATGAAAAAATGTTAGAATTAAGAGGATGTAAAATAAATAGATTAGAATTTGTCAAAGTAATATTCATATAAATTTAGGAAAAATATTTTGTAATTTTATATTTCTATACACATTTTGTAATATTTTCCAAATAAGTTTTTTGTGATGTTATTTTTAATAAATCTGTGAAATACTTAATATGTTTTTGCATTTTTTGTCAAATTATTAATAACAAAAAATAACGGTTATTATATATGGTTATAAAACTAATTACATATGTATGTTAGTTGAAATTTATAAATACTGGCTTAGTGTCAATAATGTTTAATACATAAAAGTTGAAAATAATAGTTATTTATGATATAAGTGTTAAAAGTACAATTTTAAGGCATGCATGTGAAAGTTTGCAGAATGATCAAAGCGAATTCTACAATTCACATGAGTGCCTTAAAAATGTACTTCTTAACACGTATATCATACAATATTTTTTCTACAAACGTTATAAATTTATCAAATATATTTTTGTTAATTGCTGAAACCATAAAACCTATGACCCGTAAAAGGTAGAACTGGTTGTCTACACTTGAGAAGAATGTCTAAAAATTCTTAGCGAAATTATTATATCGTTACATAAACTTGTTTTTTCTACAAAAAACGTGTTAAAAATGCAATAATACAGTTTAAATTACATTTTAAAAAACTTTTTAAACCACCTTTTTGAAATTGCGCAAGTTGTTCTATTAATATTAATGTTAATAAATGAAATATAAATATTTTGACGTTTCACAATTTGACAATTCACTTTTAACTGCAGTGCCTTAAAAATTTTAAAGCACTAGTGCTTTAAAGTAGCATTTTTAACGCTCCTATGGAGTGCTAAAAATTGCATTTTTAACACGGTAGTAGACAAAATAAATTAAATAACAAATTACCAATTTTGCCAAAAATTTACAATGGGACGAAGATGCGGAACGTCTCACCTTCACATAAAGATTAGAACAGTGTTGCCAATCGGCGGATAATTATCCGATTTGCGTACCTTTTTGAGAGTTGTCGTATCTTCTTCGTATCTTTAAATAAATCGGATATTCGCGGATATTTTTCAGTGTATCTACCATCGACTAAAACTTTCTCATCCATATATTCCCAACACCAACACATTAATTTTGTTTGGTTCCACCCAAATTTTTATAAATAGCCTATACTGGATGAATGTTAGTGACATTCGATACTTTTCATCTTTTGACAAAAGGGACATGTGCCGGTTCTTTTGTTTAGAATTTAAATGCACAAGTGCATCCACTTAAGGCATACTAATACAATTCAAATTTCAAAAACCGTCTGCCGTCCGATGTTATTGTTTTGATGAGTATTAGTTCGATGAGTATGAGTTTATTGCCGTCCGATGAGTTTTTAGTTTTTAGTCTTTAAACTTATGAAAGCTAATTCACGCCCGATTTAGTTTTATTTTCATTTTATGTAGTGCAGTGCTTAAGTAACTCAGGACTCGATAAAAATAATGCATTTTAAAAGCATTGACCAGAAATTTTGCGCCTATGCTATTAATGTAGCTGTAGTTTATTTTGTATTGATTTATTTATTATTTATTTTTCCAGTACCTAGTTTTAGGTAGTTATTACGTTTTAATAAAATAATATTTAAAAGTGTTTTTTTTTACTTAAATAATTATAATAAATTAATATAACGATCCAAATAATGAAATATTTAGATTTATTCATTTATTTAGAATTTAACACTTACGATAATACAAAATACGAATAATATAATAATAGTAAGTAAATAGTATTTACATACATGGATTAGATAATAATCAGCTAGGATACGAGATTTTCATCTATAAACGAAAATTTTTAAACCGTAAAATAGAGAATCCAGTAGATTAAAGGGCCGGTTGTTCGAACGCTAATCAGAAATGGAATCAACTGATCATTATCAAATATTTAATTACTGTCAATGTCAATTTTGATTGGGTTGCTGAAAACATAATTGATTACATTATGAGATTAATTGATTATTTAATCAATTATGTTAATAAGGGAGCGTTCAAGTATTGCGCAGGTTGGGGGGGGGTCAAAAATCTTCAAAAATCGCGTTACGTAATACTTGAACGCTCCCTAATTGTTACGTTAATTGATAATTAATAATTAATCAATCAATTATGTTAATTATCATAATGATAATTGATTACAATCAACTGATTGGCGTATGAACAACGGATTTTGTTATTTGATGGTTATTAAGGGGACTAAAAGAATAACATTGGCAACATTGATTTTAATAACAGAATAATTTTTGACCTAGCGTACCTTTTCGTGCCAAATCTGATATTTTTCGAGCGATCATCGGATAATCTAGAGAAATGCGATTGGCAACACTGGATTAGAAGCATGTAATGTATTTAGGGCTTGGGAGGCAATTCGTATGTGACCATTTTAGCGACAGGTAAGAAACCCTTCTTCGGGAGGCATTTCATATGCGGCCGTATGTACATGTTTAAGATAGCCAAAATGTAAAAAAACTGTGTATAAATTAAATATAAGTGTAATTATTTCTACAGGATTTAATACATTTTACTTATGCCATTTGTTTATCTTTTACAATTTTGTATCTGCTAAACTTATTTTGGATTTTTAAGATCTGGAAACAAATGAAATATGGTTGGGCATTTTCTTGCTTCTTGTAATTTCTTTATTTTCCAAATATACTTCTCGGTTTTCATGGCATGTTGTAACAATAATTAATACGATTTTACTTTTTGTGTAGTCTTGTTGCTGTGTTAAAGCACATGCCAATTTTATGGTACCTACGCTTTATTTTATTAGATGTTGAATATGAATTATTTCCATTCCAGTGGTACTGAAGTATTTAGAGTTGATCTCTGTAATAATTTTACCACTGAATGTGTTCGTATTTACTATTCTTTTGTTAAAATTACGATTGTTTTTATTAATAGCAATCGCTGACTAATATGTTTACACAATGTAAGGTTTTACACATCTTTTATGACTTCCTGTTGTTGTATTTGTTTAGAAACATGAATAAACTTGTCAAGTGTTCCATGAAAACACAATCCTTGAATTCTAAACATTTATGATGTTTTTGTTAGTGACATTAGGGAGTTTTTGTGCACACAAATACGTAAACGTAACCCATCTTTTTGACATATACGCTTGCGCATTAATGGTTGAACTCCCGTATCTCGATGCGTATTACCTAAAGTAGCGCTCTGATACGTACGTGAGAACGCATCCCTATCGAGACGAAAGTCACCGAATGCACACGAGGATCTTGCCCGATTGGCGATTACCTACCAATGGCTACCAAATGAACATTTCATCAGCGTACTACCCGTTTATAAATATTTAAGGTTATATTGGTTATTGGTTTAGTCTAATTGAGTAAAATTATTCTGTGTTTGTAATTGGAAATTGGAACTTCATAATAGATTTAAAATTTTATTGTTTTCAAGTTGTCTATTAATAAAGCAAAACAAACAAATCTTGTATTAATTTAAGAAATACTGTGATCACCACAATTAATAACTTGATAAATAAATGACCTAATTTCTGTAAAATTTTCAAATAAATATGAACAAACTATTTACATTATACTGGAATTCTGATGTAGGTACAATAATTTACAACTAAAAAGTAGGTATAAACAAAAATTAAAAAATTTTAACCTAAGGAAAAATAATATTTTTATATTTAAATAGAAGCAATAAAAACCATACAATTTCATCATTCATTTATCTTTTTTTACATTTGTATATTAATTGTATATTGTGTGAACATTGTTTTATTTTTTTAATGTCAACGGAATTTAAAAATTACTTTACGATTTGCTTTACGTTACGTTAAGGCAGTCACAAAAACTACCTATTTTAACGTTCATCCTCTACGACACGTTAGTGGCTTTACGTATACGGAGATGCGTACGTTACGTAGCAACAAAAACTCCCTAATATTGAAGATATTTTTTATGAAATCTTCACAGATTGATGTGATCTCTTGTAAAGCTCTTACCTCGTAAAATTTCTCTCATTGTGTCGTTTTATTTCTTTCCAATTGTCCACAATCGTCATTAGCGACATTCTATTCACATTTATAGGCTTTAAATTCAGTTTAAAACATATTATGTGTGAGGGTATTTTCGCATTTATTTATTAACATGAATAAACTTGTAGTACTCATGCATAAACGTGTCATCCTAAGGACCAATGTAATTCTTTAATTGTATATGTAATAGTTTTTGCTTTTTTATCTTTTGGATCTTTTGAAGAACTATCCAAACAATAGGAGATGCAGTTGACATAATTATGGTAGTTCCTTAGAACATTAAAAAAACATTTCATCATATCAGCCAAATGAAGAAAAATAAAACACCTGGACGTCAGTAGATAAAAGAAAACAAAATTGTCAGAATTTTGTGTCAGAAGTGATAGGACAGAGCCGAATAAAATAATTCCGGTGGGAAACGGTGCCTTGTATTGAAACAAAAATGGGACAATGTTCAGATTCAGGGTCTGTGAAGATAGCTACAAATATGTATAACGAAATTTGGTGTTTGGCAAGTGTTGCCATGTTCTTAGAATAAATCGGGAAAGAGCATGTGATATACATTCATCGGCAAAGTTAACCGCCCACCTTGTATTTCTTTTAGTTTGCAGAAATTATCAATCTTGGACTACATTTTATGAAAGATACGGTGAAAACCACCTTTGAGGAAAACAAAACTGTACAATTTTTGAAAAAAAAGTTGTTCAAAATTTAAACAAACATAATTTTGAAAATCATATAGACTATTTAAAAAATTTTGAGTTAATGATTCCTCAAAAACAACGGGCAAGAGCAAGAATACCAGCCCGTATGTCATTCGGAGAGCTCAAGATGGCTGCGGTAGAGGAGTGGCTCAATATCCTCCAATCGGATATCCAGGATATCATAAATGGGTTGCCAAACCGTCTTCGAGAAGTCCTAATACTCAGTCCTGTTGGACAGGGAAGTGGGCAGCGTGAATGTGCAAATAGTTCACTCGCGCTGATGCTGATACTATTATATATTATCCGATACCCAAAAAGTCGGAATATGAGTGAGTATTCACATTCAACTACTGACAGTCTGTGGAGTCAACGGAGACAGTAGCAGCAATGGTCACCAAAATAACAAACGAGGAAGTGGCTCAAGCGCTTCAAAAAATAAAGAAAGAAAAAGCGGTAGGACCAGATGATATTCCTGAAGAAGTATGGAGAGCATTGGGAGAGACAGGAACAAGGTGGCTAGCAGGTTTATTTAATAGAATTAGGGAAGTTGGACAAATGCCAGACGAATGGAGAAGCAGTATACTAGTACCTGTCTACAAAAACAAGGGAGATATACAGCAGTGTACAAACTACGGGGCTATAAAACTGCTTAGCCACACCATGAAAATATGGAAGAGAGTAATTGATAGACGGATACGTGAAGAGACCGACATATCCGAGAATCAATTTGGCTTTATGCAGGGCAGATCAACAACAGACGCAATTTTCATTATAAGGCAGTTGATGGAAAAATACAGGAGTAAAGAAACAAACGCTCATATGGTATTCATTGATCTTGAGAAAGCATATGATAGAGTTCCTCGAGAGATTCTGTGGTGGGCACTCAGTAAGAAAGGAGTCCCTGGTGAATATGTAAAGATTGTGAGGGATATGTATGAGGGAGTAACGACTAGTGTTAAGACAGATGTGGGAGAGATTGATAAATTTCATGTGCAAGTAGGATTGCACCAAGGCTCGAGAAAAAGACACGAGCTCTGGAGGAAAAAGGTTTAAAACTTAGTAGGACAAAGACAGAGTAGTTGGAATGTTCATTTAAAGATGGAGTTACTACAAATAAAATGGTATCTTCGGATGATGGATTGTAAAAAGCAATAGTTTTAAGTACCTGGGATCGGTATTAAAGAGTAATGGAGAAATAGATGGAGATGCGGTAGAATTAGGGCTGGATGGATGAAGTGGAAGGAAGCGAGTGGTGTGTTGTGTGACAGAAAAGTTCCAATGAAGCTGAAAGGAAAATTCTATAAAACAGCCATAAGACCGGCTATGATGTACGGAACTGAATGTTGGGCAGTGAAAAAGAAAGAGGAACAACGAATGCATGTGGCGGAGATGAGAATGCTTAGATGGATGAGTGGAGTGACAAGAAAGGATAAAATTAAAAATGAGTATATTAGGGGAAGTCTAGGTGCGGCACCAACTAATGCCAAAATGAGAGAGCATAAGGTGATATGGTTTGGTCATGTTCAACGTCGAGACGTTAATCATCCAATACGAAGAGTAGCTTAAGTGCAGATTCCTGGAAGGAGTAGGAGCGGAAGACCAAAGAAGACTTGGGGGGGGGGACGATTAGGCAGGACATGTTGGTAAAGGGGATTAATATTGATATGACCCAGGATAGAATTGTGTGGAGAAATGCAATTAGGAAAGCCGACCCCGCATAGGGATAAGGCAAAGAGAATGATGATGATTCACATTCAACTACTCTCTCTCTCACACTTGCCGCCGGCAAAGCGGCAAGTGAGTAAGGGAGCAAGACGATGCTGTCGTCACATTCCATTCTTGTGAGTCGTCCCGTAATGAGTTGTGAGGACATTGGCGAGGAACTGATGTGAACACCTCACTCGCGTCGATATCGTATTTCAGGCAATATTTCCGTCAGCGGCAGCAGCAGTGGCAATAGCTGAGTATAAATCCGGCATATGGATCAGAAGCGGCAACACCCATTATTAATACTCTGGTGTCACTGGTTTCTATCCAGCGCTGTGGTCATCCGTCTGGATCCGGCATGCTTTTGAGGTCGTCGTTCCATCTCATCTGAGGCCTTCCTCTTCCTCTCTTATGTTCCCATCGGATGGTGTGACCTGCCCATTTGAGTTTTGCCACCTGTTCCTTAACGGTTTCACTTTGGTTACTCCTCGGATCCACACGTTTCTTTTGCGATCTTGTAAGTTTTATATGCAGCATCTGTCTTTCCATCGCTTTTGCCAATTTATCGATATTCTCCTTTATGTCCAAGATTCATAATTTCTGCAAATTAAAAAAATACAAGGTAAGCGGTAATTTTGCCAGTGAGTTTATTTACAGTCCCTGGCCATATTATTATGACCACCTATGAAATTTTACAAAAATCGACTACTCCAGTAGGTATATTTTGTTGTTTAAAAATGATTTTTAAATCTAATTTTGTTATGTAGCGTTAATATTTTACATTAACTATAATATATTTAATAATAAAGAGCAATAAAACATTTGAAAATTTTAAATATTTATATTTTTTAACATTTTGTTGATCGTCTGACCTTAATCCCATGGAGAATATTTGGTAGCTTTTAAAATGCGAAATTTCCAATGGAAAGGTCACCAAGAAAATTTTTTTGATTGAAGAACTAATACAGAGTGAGTCATGAGGAACTATACATACTTCTACCTCGTATAGAGGCCCCTATGGGGAATAACAAATGACCATTAAAAAGTGTTTGCTCCCATTGTTTAACAATATACAGTGCAAGTTTCGCATTTTGACAGAAATTTGTATTCGTCATAATTTTTGAACGGTCAGATCGATGTGTCTCTTATTTTGGTCAATCGTTACACTATTACCACCTAATCAACTGATTTATTCAAACTAGCAAAAACTCAGGTCCGGTTTTAAAAAATTAGTTCGTTTGGGTCTTAGAAAAAATTTCACACTGTATACGCTTTTTGAAAACTCTAATATGAATTTTACAAATTAGACAAATAGGCAATTAAAATGGAATATTTATTTTTCCCCACACGATTACTTAATTTTTTATAAAAAAATAAAATTTGACTATGAATTAAAAGTTTGGTAAAGTGAACCATAGATTTAAAAAAATTAACTTTTATTACAAAAATTAATTTTTTTTTAAACAAATATTTAATTTATGTTACCACCCAATCAGCTGATTTATTCAAACTAGGAAAAAATCAGGTCCGGCTTTAAAAAATTAGTTCGTTTGGGTCTCAGAAAAAATTTCACCCTATATACGCTTTTTGAAAACTCTAATATGAATTTTACAAATTAGACATATAGGCAATTAAAATGGCATATTTATTTTTTCCCCACACGATTACTTAATGTTTTTATTAAAAAATCAAATTTGTCAAAATCGCAATTTTACCATAAAAATAAAAAAAATTAAACAACCTTTTTCTTAAAATTAAAAGTTTCACAATTTTTTTTCTATAACACGTCTAGATCTAAAACTCCCCATAACACTTCTCTTTGGACTCTATAGTTTAACATAGACGTGATCAAATAGATAAATTTTAAATTTTTTTACTTAAAAATTCTTGCGATTTAACTTTGCAATTCACAAATCTGCAATTTTATTTTTAAAAATTCATAACTTTTACGAGAAGAAGGCTGAAAGTCTACAACAATTTTCATAGTCTTAACAATGGTAAGAGATAATGTGCTGTATAAATTTCAGAAAAAAAAAAAAATAAAAATGGAACAGAGTTGTAGCGAGTTAAACCGTAATTTCATTTTTTTTTTCATTTTTAGGTTAAAATTCCGATTTTGACAAATTTGGTTTGTTAATAAAAAATTAAGTAATCGTGCGGGGAAAAAATAAATATGCCATTATAATTGCCCATTTATCTAATTTGTAAAATTCATATTAGAGTTTTCAAAAAGCGTATACAGGGTGAAATTTTTTCTAAGACCAAAACGAACTAATTTTTTAAATCCGGGCCTGATTTTTTTCTAGTTTGAATAAATCAGTTGATTGGGTGGTAACATAAATTAAATATTTGTTTAAAAAAAAATTAATTTTTGTAATAAAAGTAAATGTTTTTAAATCTATGGTTCACTTTACCAAACTTAATTATTCATAGTCAAATTTTTTCAGATTTTTCAGATTTTTTTGTAAAAAATGAAGTAATCGTGTGGGGAAAAAAATAAATATGCCATTTTAATTGCCTATTTGTCTAATTTGTAAAATTCATATTAAAGTTTTCAAAAAGCGTATACAGGGTGAAATTTTTTCTAAGACCCAAACGAACTAATTTTTTAAAGCCGGACCTGATTTTTTTTCTAGTTTGAATAGATCAGTTGATTAGGTGGTAATAGTGTAACGATTGACCAAAATAAGAGACACATCGATCTGACCGTTCAAAAATTATGACGAATACAAATTTCTGTCAAAATGCGAAACTCGCCCTGTATATTATTAAACAATGGGAGCAGACACTTTTTAATGGTCATTTGTTATTCCCCATAGGAGCCTCTATACGAGGTAGGAGTATGTACAGTTCCTCATGACTCACCCTGTATATCATTGGAAGCACAATGACAAATTGAAGCAAAGTGAATTTAACTGCATTGAGAGCAGTGATGTAACGAATGTCGTTTGTTGAACATTCGCGAATACGAATGCGAATATCTAATAACGACATTCGCGAATGCGGATGCGAATGTTCAGTTTTAATTAATTTGTTTCTATTTTTAAATGTATTCTAAATTTATAATGAGAAGTTACTTGATATTTAATGTAAATCAATCTGAATCTTAAACTTTATTACATTATACCAAATAATAAAACAACGTGAAGCCTGATAATCTGATTATACGAGGTTAAGTTACCTTTTTTTAATAAAAAAAGATGAGAAAGAGAATAGATTTTGATTTTAGTAATCTAACATTTTCAAATTATTTTTTCTCTGATATTCATATTCGCAAAACATTCGCACACATTTTGCGAATGCGAATATGCAAAAAGATGCGGATATTCACGAATGCGAATGCGAATACGAATATTCGTTAACTAATTGAGAGTATGCCTAGACGAGTACTAGCAGTAATCAAAGTCAAAGGGGGCTCAAGAAAATATGCCAAAAATACAAATATGTGATATTTTCAAATGTTTTATTGCTGTTTAATGTTAAACGTATTATATTTAACAATAAACATCAATAAAACATTTGAAAATATCACATATTTATATTTTTTTAATATTTTGTCCCCCTGTAAAGCCCCCTTTAATTTTGATTACCGTTTATACCCGTCTTGGCATACTTTGAATGCGGTTGAATTTACTTTGCTTCAATTTGTCATTGGAGTTCCAATGATATATTAGTTCTTCAAACCAAACAATTTTATCAGTGACCTTTTCATAGGAAATTTCTCATTTTAATAGCTCCCAAACATTTTCTACGAGATTAAGGTCAGGAGCTTAACAAAATATTAAAAAATATATAAATACATATATGTAATATTTTTACAAGTTTTATTGCTGTTTATTATTAAATATATTATAGTTAATGTATAACATTAACATTACATAACAAAATTAAATTTAAAAATTATTTTTAAACAACAAAATGTACCTAGTGGAATAGTTGATTTTTGTGAAATTTCATAGGTGGTCATAATAATATGGCCAGGGACTGTATTAATTAATCTATTAACATGGAAAATGTAATAAATTAAAAAGTGCAAAATAAGGTTTAAAACAGACGCACCACTCTGCAGCGCTACTGAGTGGCTCCACAAAGTGGCTGAAACAGGCGATTTTGTAGCCCCAATGAATTTGTAATGGACCCCACAGTGGCGAGGATCGGCGACAGAGGCTGGCCAGTGTCGCTCGTCTGGAATGGCACGTTTAATTTACATAAGAATTTACGGCTAATCATCGGAAGCTACTTTGTGGCGCCACAGAGTAGCGCTGCAGAGTGGTTCGTGTGTTCTAAACCTACAGACCAGGGCCCATCTGCAAAAATATTAGTATATTTGGATGTTGAGAGGTGACTCATATTTTTTTTGCAGAAATTGCTTGAATATAACTCATATAATAATAATTGAGTTATCCTCCCACTCAAAAAGGTCCGGAACATTGTTTAAATAATCAAAATGTCAAAAAATGAAGAAAAAATTCGATTTTTTTCTTGGTTTTTTGATTGTAACTATAAAAGTATTCACTTCCTAGAAAAGTTGCACTGCCGTAAACTTACGAAATTAAATTTCCTACAATATAGGATTGGTTAAAATTTTTAAAAATTGTCACCCTTGTTGCAAAATAGCGATAATTGCGAAAAAAAAACCATAAAAAACAAGCATTTTACGTTTTTCATCCATTTATGCTACACTTAGGACCTTCATATTTTAACCAGAAAAACTTTATGATATAATAAAACAATACTGTAAATTTCATTAAGATCGGTTCAATAGATTTTGCAAAATAAATTACGTTTTTCATCCATTTATGCTACACTTAGGACCTTCATATTTTAACCAGAAAAACTTTATGATATAATAAAACAATACTGTAAATTTCATTAAGATCGGTTCAATAGATTTTGCAAAATAAATTTTGCAATCCAGCTTTCGCAAAAAAATTCATTTTTTAAAAATTTTGTAGGTCTGAAAATAAAGCAGATAGCAAGTTGAAATTTTTTTGACATAATATGTTATAACATCTATAGAAGAGTACTGTATCTTTCATGTGCAATTTGCAAAATTAAAATCGGTTAACTACCACGATGTCAGGAATTTTTTAAAATAAACATTAATTTTTGGTGCTACACGCAGGACAGCGGATACGTTTGCTCTGATTGGGCATTCCAATGACTTTAATAATGATTGATAAATTTTAATTTTTATTACATTTTGATATAAATAAATTTATTTATTGCAAAATAAAAACACATACTCTGTCCTTTGAAATAACACTTTTTTTAGCAAAAACTTTCTTTGTTCATATATTTTAGAAAATAAAAGTTTATTATTTTTAAGCAATAATCAAATTAGTTTGATTTTTGTGGAATTAAAATATTAAAATACAACAAAATATATATGTAGTAAGAAAATAATAGATTAGATAAAGATTGGAAGAAATTTTGGTGGAAATCAACTTGTGTGAATCGAACACCGCTGTCCTGCGCATAGCACCAAAAATTAATGTTTATTTAAAAAAATTCCTGACGCCGTGGTAGTTAACCGATTTTAATTTTGCAAATTAAAAAAGAAAGGAAAAATTCTTCTATATGTAAAAAAATTCAACTTGCTATCTGTTTTATTTTCAGTCCTGCAACATTTTGAAAAAATGAGTTACTTTGCGAAAGCTAGATTTGCAAAATCTATTGAAACGATCTTAATGAAATTTAGAGAATTGTTTTATTATACCATAAAGTTTTTCTGTGTAAAATATGAAGGTTCTAAGAGTAGCATAAATTGTTGAAAACCGTAAAATGCGAATACTTGTTTTTTATGGTTTTTTTCGCAATTACTATTTTGCAACAAGGGTGACAATTTTTAAAATTTTTAACCGATCCTATGTTGCAGGAAATTTAGTCATGCAACTTTTATGTTTGTGCAATTTTTCTTGGAAGTGAATACTTTTAAAGTTATAATCAAAAAACGAAGAAAAAATTAGAATTTTTCCTTAATTTTTTGACATTTTGATTATTTAAACAATGTTCCGGAACTTTTTGAACGGGAGAAATTAATTCCAAGCAATTTCTGCAAAAAAAATATGAGTCACCTCTCAACATCCATCTCAAAACAGATGCGCCCTGGACTACTAAGTAAAATTCTGCTGTTACCGTTCTTCCCGCATTTGAGCTGCGGTTAATAGCCTTTTACGTGGTACAATAATAATTGTTAAAGGCATTATTTTATTATTTTAAATAAAATTCATGTTTTATCTACTGAACACAAAAATTCGTAATGTACTGACAAAGTGAACACTTTTCATTAACAAAACAGTATTCAGGTACCTAAGTCCCAAAATCACAAATAAGTGTTCATAAAATGATATCTGCTGAACATCTGTGGCAATCTGGAAACTGCAAATTCAAGAATTCTGGCTCTATTGCCAAATCTATCCGCTAATCTGTCAGGGCAATTGCCAAAAAATTTTCTAATACATAATTAACTGCGTTTAATATCAAAACAAACAACAAATAATATTTATTAGTTCATGTTTTACATAAATTAAAAAATAGCAGGATCCATAAAATAATCTAATAAAAATGAACTTTTTCAAGACTTTCTCTGTATATTTGAAGCGTACAACATATACATTATAAGGACATGGCAACACTGCCAAACGCAAATATTAAGTTTAATTTGTAGCTATCTTCACAGTTCACAGACCCTTAATCTGAACATTGTCCCAAAAATGTATTCAGGGACAAAAAGATAAACAGAAACACAATAATGAAGATATAGGTACCAAACGACTATATGACCTGTTGTAATGCATGCCTCAGAAACACTCAAAATTTATAACAAAAATATCGAGACATACGGTCATCATCATCATCACGTAGCGCTACAACCCTGGGTGGGTCTTGAGTCTTGGACACTCTTGGATGACTGTACTTACAACTTTTTTCCAATTTGTTCGATCTTCCGTCAGCCTAGGGTCAAATGGAATGTTCATTTTCCAGAGATGTGCTTGGATGTTATCTCTCCATCGCATTCTGGGACGACCGAGTGGTCTTTTGCCTGTAGGAATCTAGTCTTGCAAGTCTTTCATTATGAAGTCTGTGCACGTGGCCTGTCCATCTTAGTCGCTGTGATATAATTTCTTGGACAATATCGGCGTCATTGTAGAGTGCTTTTAATTCGATATTGATTCTGATTCTATACTGGTTTGTGGTGACGAAAATTTTGCTAAGTATTTTTCGTTCAAAACGTCTGAGCTTTTATTCGTTTGCTTTGGTTATGGTCCACGTTTCGCATTCATTTGTTAGTACAGGTCTGACGATGGATTTATAGATTTTGATCTTTGAACTGCTTGTAAAATTTTTTGATTTTATAAGCTTATCCAGTGTGAGTAGACAGGGAATTGCCGATTGGATTTTGTCTTTTATTTCTTCAGTAACATTGTTGTCAGCTGTGATTACGACGTTGTACTCTTTCGAAATTGAAGGTGTTGACCGTCACATTTTGTCCTATCCTGTCTCTTCGTGTCGTATACACATATATTTCGTCTTCTTCATTAATCTTCAGCCCTACTTCATTTGTTGCTCCTTCCACCTTGTTGAAAATGTCTTTTATGGATAGGATGGAGTCTCCAATAACATCAATGTCATCTGCATATGCTAGTAATAGCTTGGGACCTTGAACCGATAGTAATTCTGTTTTTATTTCAGCCGACCTCATGGCTTTCTCTAATAAAAGGTTAAAAAGTAGTGGAGATAACTGTTGATTTCAAAGCTGCCAGACAGTTTATTGTTTACACGTACTTTGGATATTCTACCTTCCATACAGACTTTGGTCATCCGAAGGAGTTATAGACCATTCCAGGGTGACGTCATTTGACAGCGACTGGAGGGCAAAGATCTTGTAAACAAAGTAGGTTAAGTGTAGAAAACCATTGTTTAATTTAAGAATATGATTAAAATACCAGCGTTTTGTTCAATTGTAAAGTGTTCCAGTAAAAGTAAAAAAAATAAAGTGAGCTTTTTTTTATAATACCAGCCGCATTTAAAGACCGAGATGTTTTAAATCACTATAATCACAATGCACTGTAAACAGAACGACGATATGGGCCAAGAAAACTGATTTTCTGATTATACCGGGTTTTTGCATCCCCTATGAGGGTGACCTATATCTAATATTTGAAATTTTTGTAGTTAAAACCACAGATTTCTTATAATACAACGAGAAAATAGCAAAAAGAACACCGAAAACACAATTTTTGTCCCTCAGCGACGCTGTCAAAGTCACGTGACCTGGAATGGTCAATTGAGAACTCCGCCATGGCATTCAATACTTGACTTCTTTCTACGCTATCATATGCCTATCGAAAGTCTATGAAGAGATTGTGTATGGGTCTGTTATACCTCCATCCCTTTTCTAGAAGCTGTCTCAGGGTGAATAGTTGATCTGTTGTTGACCTGTTTGCCCTAAAACCGGCTTGATATTCTCCTAGGACATTTTCAGCATATGCCTATCGAAAGTCTATGCAGAGTGTGTATGGGTCTGTTATACTCCCATCCGATTTCTAGAAGCTGTCTCAGGGTGAATAGCTTCACTAAAGCTTGATATTCTCCTAGGACATTTTCAGCATAAGGGGTTAGTCTACTAAGAACGATGTTTGATATGCCGTGTTTAGGAGTGAAATACCTCTATAATTCGCGCATTTTGTTTTGTCCCCTTAGGGACAAGGGTATATACACAAAAATTAATGAAGGTCTTGGATGAATCATAAAATTTTAAGAACAATTGAATGTTTTTTCCTTCACTTGTTCTCTACAGTCCATTGTTCCCATTTCTTCTATGTTAGTCCCGACGGCATCAAACCACTTCCTTCGTGGTCTTCCTTTTCTTCCCTTGTTATCCTGTTTGCAAAACTCTTAGGACGGTTCTTTCTTTTGGCATTCGTAAAACATGTACCAACCATCTAAACCTCTGTGCCCTGATTTTCTGTGTTATTTTGGATTATACATCGCATTAGCTCTTTGTTTGTTTTTTTGCGCCATTCCCGTTAGCCTCTTTTATCCACCAAAAGCTTTTTTCAAGATTTCTCTCCTAAATCTTGATATTTTTTTTCTTTATGATTTATTGTCCAAGTTTTACAAGCATACAACACCGTTGGTCTCACTATTGTTTCATACACTCGGATCTTGGCTGCCCTGGACACGTTTTTTGCCTTCAACAGTGCGTTTAATGAACTCTATTGCTTTGCTACGTTTCAACTATTTCAACATCACATTTCAACCTTACATCCATTTCTCTCTCTTCGTCTCCTCTATTTGTAACTGTTACTCCAAGGTAGTCGAATTCTGTTATATACCTTCTCAAATTTATACTCTCTTTCATTCATAGCGATCCATTTATTTTCTTCTGCATTTTCGCCTCTCATTTCGATATATGTACTTGGTTTTTCTTGATTTATAATCTGGCAATATTTATAATCTGACTGACTTGCGTCTTATGAGTTAAGATATGACCTGTGATATTTACACCTGCTTTGTGGACTACCAAAAAGCATTTGATACAGTTCAACACCGAAAAATGATGGATGTTATAACAAAAGCCCAAATGGATGATAAAGACCGGCGTATAATACAAAATTTATACTGGAACCAATCATCCACAATAAGAACAAATCTTGGAGATGAACCGACGGAAGCGATCCAGATTCTGCGAGGCGTTAGACAAGGATGTATACTTTCACCTATTTTATTTAACCTATATTCGGAGGAAATATTTAGTGAAGCCTTGGAAAATTGCGAACATGGAATACTCCTAAATGGAGAACATCTAATCAACATTCGCTATGCAGACGACACCGTTATTTTTGCAGACAGATTGAACAGTTTACAGCAACTCATAAAAAAAGTATAAGTGAAAGATTTGGACTACAAGTAAACATATCAAAAACTAAATTTATGATCATCAGAAAAAATAAAATTAGAGACGTCCAACTGCTTATCAAGAATACACCAGTGAACCGAGTAAAACAGTATACCTATCTTGGAACAATAGTAAACGAATAATGGGATCACCCACAAGAAGTAAAATGTAGAATACAGAAGGCTAGGAATGCATTCAACAACATGGCCAAACTCGTTAAAAGCCACAACCTTAATCTGGAGATAAAAGTAAGGCTCCTACGATGTTATATCTTCTCAATATTGTACTACGGAGTTGAATCCTGGACACTCACTGAAGCGATGGAGAAAAAACTTGAAGCCTTCGAGATGTGGCTATACAGGCGAATCCTAAGGATACCATGGACGGACAAAATAAATAGAAGTGATGTTAACAATTAAAAAGAGAAAGTTAGAATATCTCGGACACATAATGAGAAACGGCACTAAATACAGATTACTGAAAATAATCCTTCAAGGCAAAGTATTCGGAAAGCGAGGTATAGGGAGAAGTAGAATATCACGCGAACATCTCTAGAAGATAGGCACATTTAGAAGAAAATCAGTTTCTCTGATATTTATAGTGATCTCATTGCTTCGTATAGTCCGTTTCCTCGGATGAAGTCGTAGGCCTGTTTAAAATTAATAAAGAGCATATTTTTTTAAGCTCCATTTAATTTACAATCTGTTATCACTCGTAACAATAAGTAAATTTTATGACAATTATTAGAAGAACAAATGACATGTAGGAATTCTCTCCAGTGAGAGGCTTCCTTTAACATATAATTAACAAACAAAGTTAATAATGTAGTGGTAAATGTTAATTAATTTTATTTAAATCTGTTTAATAAGTCTGTAGGCTTAAAACGCTTTAGTCGAAGCACTTCATCGTTGACATTAAATTCCTCAGATAGTTGCCCAGAACACTGGCTTGCAGTCAACGAGCCTTTTTTTGTAGAGAATTATACCACAATTGCTAGGTATGATCGTCCAAACTCAGCTCATGGAGGCACCCTAATTCTTTCTGCAAACAATGATTTTTCTCTGATAACAAAATATGACTTTTTGTTGAATGAAGCCTTCTTTGAATTTTCCTTAGTTTTTAATAAAAATCTTAATCTTTACATTATTTGCATCTATAGATCACCTGACTCTTCCGTGGAACTATTTTTTCAGAACCTGCTAAATTTGTTAGATGACTTGCCTCACAAAAGCAGAAAAATTATATGCGGAGACTTCAACATAAATTATGCTACTGCTTGTGCTACCCAAATGTTCTTGGTCAACATATTTGAATCATATGGTCTCTCCATGCACGTTAATTCTCCTACAAGGATTACAAAAACTACATCTACCATAATTGATTATATTGTCTCCGATTTCTCACCCCTTGATGTTTGCTCTACAGTTATTAATGCGGAACTATCGGATCATGAAGCAGTATATACGAAATTTAACATCTTCAGCAAACCCTCCTCGAAAACCCGACGTTTAGGTAGGATTTTTTCCGCTCGGAATTTTCGTAAATTTCAAAATTTATGTTTAACTTCTGACTGGCATTTTCCTTCTACGGACGTGGACTATAATTTCAGTGATTTTTTGGAGAAGCTTGTCTGTATCTTCAATAAGGCATTTCCTTTAATTACGATTAAGCCAAAACGTCGCAAACCCTGGACTACCAAAGGTATCCGCATATCAGCAAAAAATATGCGTTCACTACTTTATATCAAGAAATTTACTACCAACGTCTCTGTCACTCAATATATCACCAATTACAGAGTCACATACTTAAAACTCATCAAATCAGCTAAAAAAGCCTACTATCAAAATCGTCTGGGAAGCTCCAAAAGTGTTGCAAAAGAAACTTGGTCCATAATAAACGATCTTCGAAACAAAACCCACGCAGCTCAAACATTTGCCCTTCCAAACCCTGAAAATCTAAACGAATACTTCATTACCGTGAGTAAAAATATAACATCCACTATTCAGTCTCAACAAGATCCCATTTCCTATCTCCCTAATTCAGAAATTGTCTCGAATTCATTCTTTATAAGACCAATCTATAAATCTGAATTGATCCAAACGATCAATAGTATCAAAAGCAAATCATCTTGTAGTACTGATGGACTATCTATAAAAATCTTCTCAAATCTCACAGATAATGTGTTAGAACTCCTCGTGTCACTAATTAATGATTCCTTTGAAAACGGTAAATTTCCAGAGTGCCTAAAGACAGCCATTATTATTCCTCTTCATAAAGGTGGCGAAAAATCTAATGCCTGCAACTATAGACCTATTGCCCTACTACCGGTACTCTCCAAAATTATTGAGAGGCTCATAAAAACCCGACTTATGTCCTTTCTCTTTGATAACAATATTTTATCACAAAATCAGTTCGGCTTCTTAACTAATAAATGTACAACTGATGCCATGTTTTCTGTACTTCACGAGGTTTACCAAGCACTAAACAATAATCTTTATACTGCCACTGTTTTCTGTGACTATTCCAAAGCTTTTGATTGTGTAAATCACAACATTTTGATTAAAAAACTTAATTACTATGGAATTCGAGGTATTTCTTTGAATTGGTTTAAATCTTACTTAGATAATAGGAAACAATTGGTTAGAGCAAATGATACTGACTCTAGTCTCAAAAACATTATATGTGGAGTACCACAAGGTTCAGTATTGGGTCCTCTACTTTTCCTGATCTTTATAAATGACATCACTAATTTAAAAATCGATGGAAAAATTTTTCTTTTTGCTGATGATACCAGTATCACTTGGAGCAACTCAACTATTGCAACTCTTCATGCAACTATAACTTCCGATCTTCTTACGATAAAAACCTGGTCTGACTCTAATTTACTCTCCTTTAACGTGGATAAAACGGTAGCATTATCATATAAAGGTGCTCTTCAACCCCTGCTTGTGAATAGCAGCCAGATCTCTACCGTTGATTCTGTAAAATTTCTTGGTATTCTTTTAGACAGCAACCTCAAATGGTCCCTTCATATCGATTTGTTCAGTAAGAAACTCGCCTCGGCCTGCTATGCCATAAGATCTGTTTCGAAGGAACTCAATTTAGCATCTTCTAAAATAACATATTTTTCTTTATTCGAGTCTCATCTTCGATATGGTCTTCCTTTTTGGGGGTCTAGTACAGCTGCCCAATTTGATGTTATTTTCAAATTACAAAAAAGAGCAATAAGATATCTGTTTGGCCTCAGAAGAACAACCCATTGCAGAAGTTACTTTAAAGATCACGAAATTTTAACCCTTCCATCTTTGTATATTTTAGAAACTGTTTGCTTAATTCGTAAACACATGCATGTCTTTCCAGCAAGGCCTCATCATGACTACTCCACCAGAAATTCAACTTTTGATGTCTATTTACCGATCCCGTCTTCTGAGTTCGTAAAGAAATCTATACTATATTCCGCAAAAAAACTATACAACCATCTCCCTTTACAACTTAAATCTGCAACATCCTTTCTCAAGTTCCGTAAAATGACAAAAGCTCATTTATCTAAAAGACCATATTATTCAGTAGAAGAGTTTCTTAATGACTAACTAAGAAATCACAGTAATGTACAAGTAACTAAAGTGTATTTATCTATATTTGGGTGTCACATACAGCAGCTTAAACTTATTAGTTCCTTTGTTTGTGTTTTATTATATTATGTTGTAGGTTCAATTTTGCAATTTATAGTAATTTTGCAATATATTGGTTTTTGTTTTTTTACTTCACTTTTTTTTTAACTTGTTTATATATTTTTTTTATTGACGATTTATCTGTATATACACCGTTCTTAGGCGTCAACGCCCTTCGGTAGGGATCTATGGGGAGTATCACCGAGCCGCAAGCCCTTATCCCTTGCCGTACTGCTCCCTCATAGGTCGATCAGATGCCCGCATATTCCAGTCTAAGCGCCAGATTCATATTTAGAATTTTATACTGACGCGTTAGTCTTTTTGTTTTTCCGATGGCCTGGCTTGGGCTTGAACTCTCGTACCTCACAGCGAAGTGAAGTGCGGGTCAGCCGCTAGTCGCACTGAGCTATCCGATCGACTTACGATCTATCTAATTTTATAAAATTGTATTTGTTATTGTTATTGTTATGTATATCTTTTTCGTGAATCTATGTTAAGCTTTGTCCATAAAATTGTATAATTTTCAGTGACAATAAAGCATATTTCTATTCTAAACAGTTCGCGCACTAAGTAATTAGAGTGAGCACTAGTTTTGTTTTTGTATTTTTCACTGTACTTTGTGACTTCAGTTTTTATCGATTGAACTTGGAGGTCTTTTTCTATTATGTTGTTCGAAACATACCACGGAGCATTGGCTATAATTCGAAGAACTTTGTTCTGGAATCTTTGTAGGATTTCTAGGTTTGAATTGCTAGCAGAACCCCATAATTGAATTCCATCCGTCCATATTGGCTTCAGTACGGCTTTATATATTAAGAGCTTATTTGTGAGATTTAATTGTGATTTTCTGCCAATAAGACAGTAAAGTTGTCTTAGCTTGAGACCCAATTGTTTTCGTTTTGTAAATACATACTCCATGTTAATCTTCTATCAAGATGTAAACCTAAATATTTGAAAAACTCTAACAAGAAGTAAAACCACTTCTATGTAAATTGGTATATTTATTAAAAACTTATTAAGTTTTAATAAATATACTAATTTACATAGAAGTGGTTTTACTTCTTGTTAGAGTTTTTTAACTATATGGTATACAGCCAACCTAGGGAACTTCCCTTTTAGTCTAAATATTTGACTTCATTTCTCTGAGTAATCATTTGATTATTTAATAACACTGCTGGACATATACCTCTTCTTAGTGTAGTAGTTTAGTGTATAGTAGTGAGTCATTTAGTACTCTATTTATTTCCTCCAATTCTTCAGGTGTTGATTCCAAGCTGTTTGGTTGAAAGACTTGTGAGAGATAGCCACCAAAGGCATCTGCCTTCTCCATGTTATTTCTTGCCCATTTGCCATTGTTTTTTCTTATTGGTGGTATTGGTGTCTGAGGACTTTTTAGTTTCCTTGTGGCTTTCCATAGTGAGTAGTCGGTGGCTTCTGTTGGTGTAAGCTCTTCTAAGTATCTTTGTATAGAATCATTTTTTACTTCAAGTAATATTTTTTTTAGTTCCCTTGCTGCTTTATTAAATTTATTTTTATTGCTCACTGTTCTGTTTTGTTGCCAATTTCTTCTTAGCCTTCTTTTCTCTGAAATTTTTTCTTTTATAGTTGGAGGGCAGGATTCTTTTCTTGTTGACTGTTTGTAGTTTGGAGTTGCTGTCCATGAAGCTTTCTGTATGTTTTTTATGAGGTTAGTTATCGCCCATTCAATATCTGCAGGTGTGTTTAATGGTATTTTTAAATTTATTGCTTCATCTAATACTTCTTGAAAAGTATCCCAATTGGTCTTTTTATTGCACAGAGCGGGTGGATTTGGATTCTGAGTTATATCGGAGTACATGTTCATAAGGACTGGAGTGTGATCCGAAGACATGTCTTTACTGTCAATTCCTTTTGTGATATAGAAATCAAGAAGGTCTGGTATTTTATAAGGGTCCGAAGGCCAATATGTGGGTTCTCCTGTTGACAGGTAGTTTAGATTATTGCACTGCATTGCAGTTAGTAGTTCACGACCCTTAGTAGCTGTAACTCTCGCACCCCATACTGTGTTTTTAGCGTTGTAATCTCCACCCGCTATAAATTTGTTTTGAAGCGTTTTGAAGAAAATGTCATAGTTGTCTCTTTTATTGTTGTGCTTGGGAGGGCAGTATACAGCAGATATTTTGGTGATTCCAGTAACTCCTTCTATTGCAATGGTAGTGGCTTGTAGGTGATTTTCTGTAAATCTTTCCAGTTCGTGATGTTTGATTGAGTTTCTTATTAGTATTGCTGTGCCTCCATGTGCAGTCCCATCTGGATGGTTGGTAAAGTAAATTTTGTAGTTAACTAGGGCTAGGTGACTTTTATTTGTGAAGTAAGTTTCAGTAACTAGCATGACATCTATTTCATTGTTGGTTATGAAACTTTTGAATTCATGAGTATGCTGGTTTAAGCCGTTTGCATTCCGAGATGTGGCTATACAGGCGAATCCTAAGGATATCATGGACGGACGAAATAAATAGAAGTGATGTTAACAATTAAAAAGAGAAAGTTAGAATATCTCGGACACATAATGAGAAACGGCACTAAATACAGATTACTGAAAATAATCCTTCAAGGCAAAGTATTCGGAAAGCGAGGTATAGGGAGAAGTAGAATATCACGCGAACATCTCTAGAAGATAGGCACATTTAGAAGAAAATCAGTTTCTCTGCTATTCCTAGTGATCTCATTGCTTCGTATAGTCCGTTTCCTCGGATGAAATCGTAGGCCTGTTTAAAATTAATAAAGAGCATATGCAATCCTAGATTTTATTCATAACTGTTGTTTTGTAAGAAATGTATACCAAGAGCGAAAAATGTTGAAGCAGCGTCTTTAGTTATTTTCGAGCATTGCAACGTACGGCTGGTACAGGTTTTAAGGGGGTAGGCGCAAAATCTTGGTCCAACGCTATTTAACATTTTTCTCGATCCCTGAGAAAACTATTTTTGAAAAATTTAAACGTTGAATGAAATATTACATTATTACCGAGGGCAGAAAGTCCCTGAAAACTTCTATGTTTATTTTAATAAGTTAAAGGTAAAAAAAGAGAAAGTTTCGTATGGTTTTTAATTTCAAATATGTATTTCATTCAAAAGAAAGTTATTGTTTATTCTAAGGGACTTTCGGTCCTCGGTAATAATGTAATCTTTCATTCTGCGATTAAATTTTTCAAAAATATTTATTAGTTTTCTTAGGATTCGAAAAAAATGAATGCATTTAAATATCATTGGACCAAGATTTTGCGCCTACCTCCTCAACCTAGCGAAATGAGTAAAACGAGTAGTAAAAGAGAACAAGACGAGTTGTTCATCAACAAGTTGAAATATCGCACTTGACTGATAACGAAAACGGAAAGTTGTTGCCGGCGATCGACAAACGACGTACCCAACCTACTAGGCCAGGGTAATAAGACAAAAATATACCCTGTTCGTGACACTTCAGCAGCCAGGGTACTGAAGCGTTCTTTCGACAAGTAATACCTATAGGAACAAATTCTAACTATTTCCTGCCTAGGATCTGGTGGCCATTTTTATTTATAAGCAATAAACTGTCAAAAAATGGCATTTTTCCCTTTTTTTTCAAATCAATGGAGAACAGTGAAACATATGATTTTTTTAGTACAAATATATTTGAGATTATGGAAAAAGCTTTAAAATGTCATATTACAAAGTTTTATATACTCATTAATTGTTAATATAATTGCGAAAAAAGGTCGGAATTGCAAAAAAAATTATTTTCGCAATAACTATTGTAAAAATTAGTATACAGGTTTGAAATTTTTGTCAAATGAGGGTTCTTTGGTGCTTAATATGTGATAAAAATTTCAAAGCGAGTCATTCAATTGTTTAAATTTTATTCGAATTGTTTATCTCAGAGAGCATTTTTTTGCAATAACATAAGTCAGAAAAAAATGACGTTAGAACCATTCCACACGTGTCAAATGCAAGGGAATGAGCTATATTTTCAATTTGGTTTAAAGAAAGCGAATAAAAAATGCATTTATTAGTAATAAATAATTATGCAAAAGTAAATCTTTCCTTATAAACTTTTTAAATAACTTTTTGCAAAAAAATTAACTTTTTTACCCTGTTTTAAGTGCACAACTACCAAGTAATGTTATTTATATCATAATTGATAAAAAATTGTAATAAATATATATAATTTCTTATATAACAAAATAAAAAGTTTATAAGGAAAGATTTACGATACTTTTGCATAATTATTTATTACTAATAAATGCATTTTTTATTCGCTTTTTTTAAACCAAGTTGAAAATATAGCTCATGCTCTTTCATTTGACACCTGTGGAATGGTTCTAACATCATTTTTTTCTGACTTATTGCAAAAAAAATGCTCCCTGGGATAAACAATTTGAATAAAACTTAAACAATTGAATGAATCGCTTTGAAATTTTTATCACATATTAAGCACCAAAGAACCCTTATATGACAAAAATTTCAAAGCTGTACACTAATTTTTACAATAGATATTGCGAAATTAATTTTTTTTGCAATTCCGACCTTTTTTCGCAATTATATTAACAATAAATGAGTATATCAAACTTTGTAATACGTCATTTTAAAGCTTTTTCCATAATCTCAAAGATATTTGTACTAAAAAAACCATAACTTTCACTGTTTTCCATTGATTTGAAAAAAAAGGGAAAAATGCCATTTTTTGACACTTAATTGTTTATAAATAAAAATGGCCGCCAGATCCTACGCAGGAAATAGTTGTATTTGCTCTTATAGGTATTACCTGTCGAAAAAATGCTTCAGTACCCTGGCTGCTCGAGTGTCATGGAAAAAACCTTATTACCCTGGACTATACCGACCTACGGTGTTTATTGATAATCATGGCCTATGTTTTGTATTGACTACGTGAAGTTGTCGGTGACTGACAAAGGCTGTATGCATCTGCCAGACAAGCGTCTGGCAGACCATACGACCATAAGACCATAGCCTAAGAATATGTGTATCTACCGTAATTTTTCTGGAGTTTGTATTACTTACTTCCTGTCAAGTTTTTGGCACCCTGCCATTTTGAAATGGTTATACATATAGGCACATTCTCTTCTATCACTGCGTTAATACTCTGTGTAGAACCGAAATGTAAACTGCCTATTCTTCTGTATTTGATATCTTTTGTTTGTTAATCCTTTACTTTGCAGAGATACAGTATTATTAGATGACCCTTGACATGGTTGATTACTACATTGGCAACAAAAATATGAGTTATCATATACAGGTTGTTTGGTAAAGAATGGGCCATAGCTTAACCTTAGATTCCTGAGGTTAAAATAGGTCAATTTAATCTAACTTACCATAGTACAAAAAATGATGATAACCGAAATACAGGGTGTCAAAGTTAAACTTTTATTTTATTTATTTTTGAATATTTCCTGACAGGCATGGGACAATAACACGAAATTTGGTAAGTGGTGCTGGTATTGTACAATCTACTAAATTAAGGTAAACAAACGTTTCTAGCTACTACCAGAGGCGTACGACGGGGGAACGTGAATTGTTGACCCTTCCTAAATTCTACGCCACTGACGGAATTGCTATTTTAGTGCAATTTTTCGATTCTCCAATACTTTCTATGTAAAAAACATACTCTTCATTTGTAACGATAAAGCCATTAGTTTTCGAGATATTTGAAGCTAAAAACGAAGGAGCATAATACATTAATCAAAATAAGTGTGGCTTTTCATTTTTAACTTCAAATATCTCGAAAACTAATGACTTTATCGTTACGAATGAAGAGTATATTATTTGCATAGAAAGTATTGGAGAATCTAAAGATTATGCTAAAATAACAGTTTCATCAGTGGCGTAGAATTTGGGAAGGGTCAGCCATTCACTTTCCCCTGTCGTACGCTTCTGGTAGTAGCCATAAACGATTATTTAACATAATTTAGTAGGGTGTACAGTGCCTACACTTTCTGCCAAGTATCACACGGATATGTCAAATCATTTTAAAGTATTAATTTCTTAATAATTTATTCTTTATTTAAAACTTTCAAGAACTATTTGTGCCCGGTGCTATAAAACTATTTGACATATCCTTAGGGTACTTAACATAAAGTGTAGGTACTGTACACTAGTGTACACCCTACTAAATTATGTAAAATAATCGTTTGTGGTTAATACCAGAGGCGTACGAAAGGGAAAGTGAATGGTTGACCCTTCCCAAATTCTACGCCACTGATGAAACTGCTATTTTAGCATAATTTTTAGATTCTTCAATACTTCGTATGCAAATAATATACTCTTCATTCGTAACGATAAAGTCATTAGTTTTCCAGATATTTGAAGTTAAAAATGAAAAGGCACGCTTATTTTGATTAATGTATTATGCTCCTTCGTTTTTAGCTTGAAATATCTCGAAAACTAATGGGTTTATCGTTACAAATGAAGAGTATGCTATTTACATAGAAAGTATTGGAGAATAAAAAATTGCACTAAAATAGAAATTCCGCCAGTGGCGTAGAATTTGGGAAGGGTTAACCATTCACGTTCCCCCGTCGTACGCCTCTGGTAGTAGCCAGAAACGTTTGTTTAACATAATTTAGTAGGGTGTACAGTACCAGCACCACTTACCAAATGTCGTGTTGTTGTCCACTGCCTGTCAGGAAATATTCAAAAATCAATAAAATAAACGTTTAACTTTGACACCCTGTATTTCGGTTATTATCAACTTTTGTACTAAGGTAAGTTAGCTTAAATCGACCTATTTTAACCTCAGGAATCTAAGGTTAAGCTATGGATCATTCTTTACCAAACACCCTGTATAAAAACATGATAATCATTACAGTCAAATTTATGTAACCTAGTTCGAAAGAATGAAAAAATATAGGAATTCTAAACTTTAACATTGTGATGAGTTCTTCTTGGTCACTTTTCTGGGTTGCCTTTTTCTCTATTAGGTAACATTTAACACATGAGTCAAAAATGATTAGTAAGGTCTTTCGTTTTTATTTTTTTCACAATTTAGTTCTTCAAACACTTTTGATGAATCTGTAGAATCTGAATAGACAATAGACATACGATCAATTAGCAACCTTAATTATAATCGAATAGGTAGCAGTAGATATCAAAGGAAGATCAGCAAAACAAAACACATTATTATTAAGGCGCTTCTAAACGTAAGTGCAGAGCCTATTTTACTTCAAATCAGACCCGAGGCACTACACAATTTTCGGGCCCCTAAATATAATTTAATAATAATAATAATTTTTTTAAATGTATTAATTATTTAATAGAAATATAGTTTCACAAGAAAATAAAAGTTTTATTAACAATCAATAAAATTTATATTTAAACAATTAAACATTGCTTGAGGGGATAGGCGCAAACTTTCGGTTTCAATGCTATTTAAATGCATTCGTTTTTTTTTCGACGCCTGAGAAAACTAATAAGTATTTTTGAAAAATTTAAACGCAGAATGAAAGATTACATTACTACCGAGGGCCGAAAGTCCCTGAAATCTTCGATAATGTTTATTTTAATAAGTTACAGGGGTGAAAAAAAGAGAAAATTGAGTGTGATTTTTAATTTTAAATACATATCTTATTCAAAAGAAACTTTTTCTTTACTCGAAGGAACATTCGGCCCTCGGTAATAATGAAATATTTCATTGTGTGTAAATTTTTTTTTAAAATATGTATTAGTTTTTTGAGGATTCGAAGAAATGAATGCATTTAAAGAGCATTAAAGCCGAAAGTTTGCGCCGAAACTTAATTATAACTCTTATGGTTATCATTAATTTATCATTGCCTGTTCGTAAAATGAAAGAATTTTGAAAATTTGTTTTGTTATCGTAATAAACATGTTTTGTTTGGTGATCTTTCCGGGCCCCATTCAAATACGGGCCCGAGGCAGGTGCCTCACGGGCCTAGTAGTAAAATAGGCCCTGCGTAAGTGTATTGGACATCGCACACATCTTATGGAAAAAATAATGTCACTCAAATTCAATAAAATGTATACGATTAGATTTGTTTTAAAATGACGGTCAATTCTTATCATTGCGCCAACTCTTAATTATGATTAATTACGGCGTAAATTGCAATTAAAGTTTATCGAAATCACATTTTTGGAGTCCATAAAGTGTTAGTTTACAATCATTATTGCTCTGAGTGCTATTCAAAACAGCTTAAACCCCGCTGGGCCTAAGCGGATTAGTGAAACTAATCCGCTGATTTATGGAGTACCGATAATCTGGGTATTTTAAAATATTTTTTCTCTCTCTAACTTATGTACGTACCCATTTGATTTCAGATTTATTTATATCAATTTCTGCTCTAATTATTGAAAATACAGAGTTGGCGCAATGATAAGATTTGACCGTTAATTTAAAACGAATCTATTCGTATAAATTTTGTTGAATTTGAGTGACATTATATTTTCCATAAGATGTGTGCGATGTCCTTTTATGATCATTGTAAATGTTTTTAAAAAATCATAAAGATCGGCTTCAAAACATAACAGCTAACTCACTATTAACATTCAAATATATCTTTCCCAGTGTATCTCGTAAAAGTGAAATTGTTTGTTTATACCGTTAACAGTTGGTTTTAATTGTGTGTTAAATTGTGCATAAACATAAAGAATGGAAATTTGTTTTATCATATATAGACCAGGGCGCATCTGTAAAAATATTAGTACATTTGGACGTTGAGAGGTGACTCAAATTTTTTTGTAGAAATTGCTTGAAAATAAATCAAATAATAATATTTGAGTTATCCTCCCTCTCAAAAAGATCCGGAACATTGTTTAAATAATCAAAATGTCAAAAAATGAAGGAAAAATTCGATTTTTTTCTTCGTTTTTTGATTATAACTTTAAAAGTATTCATTTTCGGGAAAAGTTGTACCGACATAAAAGTTGAGTAATTAAATTTCCTACAATATAGAATGGGCTAAGAATTTAAAAAATAGTCACCCTTGTTGCAAAATAGCAATAATTTCGAAAAAAACATAGAAAAACAAGTATTTGCATTTTACGTTTTTCAACCATTTATGCTACACTTAGGACCTTCATATTTCACTTAGAAAAACTCTATGATACAGTAAAACAATACGGTAAATTTCATTAAGATCGGTTTAATAGATTTTGCAAAATAAATTTTGCAATCCAGCTTTCGCAAAAAAAATTCATTTTTTCAAAATGTTACAGGACTGAAAATAAAGCAGATAGCACGTTGAATTTTTTTTTGCATATAGAAGTTTACTGTACCTTTCATTTGCAATTTTGAAAAATTAAAATCAATTAACTACCAGGGCGTCAAGAATTTTTTAAAATAAACATTAATTATTGGTGCTACGCGCAGGACAGCGGATAGTTTGCTCTTATTGGGCATTCCAATGACCTTTGATAATGATTGATACATTTTAATTTTTACTACATTTCCATATAAATAAATAAATTTGTTTATTGCAAAATAAAAACACATACTCTATCCTTTGAAATAACACTTTTATTAGCAAAAACTTTATTGTTCACATATTTTAACTTAGAGAATAAAAGTTTATTATTTTTAACATATTATGCAATTGTTTAAACAATATTTCACAAACATTAATAAAATTAGTTTGATTTTTGTGGAATTAAAATATTAAAATACAACAAAATATAGAGTAAAAAAATAATATATTAGATAAAGATTGGAAGAAATTTTGGTGGAAATCAACTTGTGTGAATCGAACACCGATGTCCTGCGCGTAGCACCAAAAATTAATGTTTATTTAAAAAAAATTCCTGAAGCCGTGGTAACTAATCGATTTTAATTTTGCAAATTGTAAATGAAAGGTACAGTACACTTCTATAAGCAAAAAAAATTTCAACTTGCTATCTGCTTTATTTTCAGTCCTATGACATTTTGAAAAAATTAATTTTTTTTGCGAAAGCTGGATTGCAAAATTTATTTTGCAAAATCTATTGAATCGATCTTAATGAAATTTACAGTATTGTTTTACTGTATCATAATGTTTTTCTGGATGAAATATGAAGGTCCTAAGTATAGCATAAATGGTTGAAAAACGTAAAATGCGAATACTTGTTTTTGTATGGTTTTTTCGCAATTATGGCTATTTTGCAACAAGGGTGACTATTTTTTAAATTTTTTACCAATTCTATATTGTAGGAAATTTATTTACGCAACTTTTATGTCAGTAAAACTTTTCTCGGAAATGAATATTTTTAAAGTTATAATCAGAAAACGAAGAAAAAAATCGAATTTTTCCTTCATTTTTTGACATTTTGATTATTACAATGTTCCGGACCTTTTTGAGAGGGAGGATAACTCAAATATTATTATTTGATTTATTTTCAAGCAATTTCTGCAAAAAAATTTGAGTCACCTCTCAACGTCCATCTCAAAACAGATGCGCCCTAGACTAATAGCATTTATTGCATAGCACACTTCAACAAATCACTTACATTAAAGTAGTTTTTTGTATGCAAATAGCATTCAGATTGTTTCCGAAAAAGTAAACAGACGAGCTGGCAACACGGATTGTAGCTTGCGACCGTAGGAATGTAGGCGATTCTGTTTTGCCCACTGTTCATTTGTTCGGAGTACGTCACGTCTTCTTTTGTTCGATGTTCGATCCAGTCTGTGGGAACCGAATAAGTCTTAATAGGCGTTACACCACCTGGCGGCAAATTTGCCGAATTACCTCATTCGACATAAATGACCTTGCCCATTTAATTAAATTCAGATTGTATAGGTTTTAAACTTTTAAATTTTGTTTATATACTGTTTCAACTAGTCATAGAAACGGTTAAAATACTAATTGGTTCATGTAGCTGCTCTGATGCAATTTCATATATTCCGTGGTATTTACTTTCATCTTGTATCTGCTATGTCGCGCTTAAGAACTTTATGACCTCTGCATAACTCCGTACAGTTAGATCCAAAACACGACTAGATTTTCTATAAACCGAGTGTAGAAATTACTAATCAGGCGATTACTGCATCCTTTTATATGAATATGGCATTACAGGAAACATTGAGAGTTTGGTTCTTCACGTAATAAAGTAACAGAACAATTTGTATATACAGGGTGTTTTATTAATAATTGTCCATATAGTAACTGGAGAAACCTTAGCAAAAAATACGAAGATTTAGCCCAAAACACTTAAATAAAAATATTCTTCCTTACCGAGATACAGAGTGTTTTATTACAAATGTTTAGTCCATTTTTAAAGCACCTTTGAATATTTTTTGTTCAAACTTGACACACAGTTTACACATGTTAGGATACTTTACTCTATCGCATTGAGACAAAAGAATGATATTTACGTAAAAAGTAACGAAAAATAAAAAACAAGCTGAAATGACTATTACGACTAGCGTTACTAGGTGTCCCGATTTGCGCGGGACGTCCCGATTTTCGGGGGTCTGGGGACGCGTACCGATTTGTAGCTGATCGGGACACTAAATGTCCCGATTTTCACCCACGAAAACCAATTTCAGGACTTGCAGTGAATTTTATAACTATATTATAAAAACAAGGCACTCTAAAAAGCGGCAAAATCGAATGAAAAATATAATTTTAATAAAAAATAAATAATTAACTTAATCTACGATTTTTTTTTGTAATTTCGTCTGATTATTATTATGTAGGATTAAATACAGATTATAGAAACACCTTGTAGTCCAGTAAATGAACTGGAAATACGGCGATACCGTCTAATTTTCAGGATCAACTCCGAATCGAATAAAAATTTGGACGGCTTGTGCCGTTGGTTGCTTTTACTCGGGTTTTTACTTACCCGATTTTGCTGGTTGCTTTTACTCACCCGATTTAAGTGATTTTTTTAATATGTTATAGCCTTATTCTTTAACAATATCGCTGTAATAAAATTGTTGCTAGACAGGTAAATTGTCATTGTATGCCGGGTGTACCAACCCAACTGTGATTTTTTCTCAAAGTTCGCGTGGCCCTGTGGAATATTCTAGCATTTATAAAATACTGAAATTAAAACCCAACTACAGCCTCATGTTTTCTTAAAATTCTGTTTTTTGATTCATTCGCGTATGTTGGATAACAAAAAAGTTAGGTACTTTAACAACTATCCTTGTTTTTCGTCAATACAGGGGGTTTAAAATAAGTATGGTAAACTTTAAGAGTTAATTCTACATGGAAAAATAATGACAGTTTAAAAAAATCCACAAGGAAAAAAGTTTTCCTGTAGTTGGCTGTATACCATGTAATCCAAAAAATAGTTAAATCCTTTATAAAAGGTATATTTAAATCCCTAAAAAGGGCTACATCACAATCACAGAACTAGTTTTCGACTGGTTTACCAGTCATCATCAGTGCTTACCTAAAATGAATATAACCTGGTAAAATAATGCAAATATTTTGAAATTTGTACTAGGATTAAGAAAAGTTGTAGGTTATACTCACGTGAAGTTTACATGCTAACCACCAAGATATAATTTACAAAAATATTAGGGTCAAAGCCCTGAAAAAGTAATCCGTTAAGGAAACACCGATTGAAAATACTGAATTAAGCGTGGATGTCTGAAATATTTGCTAATATGCTCCAGGTAACATCTGAGCTGTGATTCGACTTGTTCACATGGTGGAAGTGTAGCAGCAAGTGACAATGAAATGGATAGAAACCTCTTAACGATGACAAGACAGAAATGACAGTTCCACAGGAAATTGAAAAATTAACCTGTCATATTTAAAGACTATGGTGTACAGTTTGTTAAAGTTAGAAATGATGATTTTTTTAAATAATAATTTTCACAATGGAGTGTGTGTTGTTACATCTTACATGTTACATTACGAGAAACAACTAGAGCAAGTGGAATATTTTAAATACCTAGGAGTAATAATTGAATCAAATGGTAAACAAGACATGGAAAAACATGAGAGAATGGGACGAACAGGAAGCTTATTTTAAGACTATGAAAACAACATTTTTGGGGAAAAACAGATACCGAAAAGGTAAAAACGGCAGTCGTTAGATCAGTAGTTAGACTAACCATCATGTATAGCAGCGAGACATGGACATTGACGGAGAGATGGTCAATGCTAGGAAATGAGGTTCCTGAGGAAAATAGCAAACATAAAGAGGACGGACAAAGTACGAAACACTCAGACAAAAACTAAAACTAGTACCAATCAATGAAAAAATAGTAGAAGGACAACTTAGATGGTTCGGACACGTGTGTAGAATGTTGAACGAGAGACTAACAAAACGAGTGTTCGAAACGAGAGTGCAGGGGTAAAACAAAAGAGCAGGACAAGAGTTATGTGGGTAGACGAAATCAGGAAAGAAGTCAAGAAGAAAGGATTGACTTTGGAAAGTGCAAGAAAGCCAACACAAGATCGGAAAGCATGAAGACTACAATGCCAAACTCAACTCCGCCGGCCTTACACCTAAAGGTAAAAAGGCTTAATAGGACTAACTAAGTAAGTAAAATCCTGTCATGTACATATAGGGTGTTTGGTAAAGAATAGGCCATAGCTTAACCTTAGACTCCTGAGGTTAAAATAGGTCGATTTAAGCTAACTTACCTTAGTACGCAAGTTGATAATAATCGAAATACAGGGTGTCACAGTTAAACTTTTAGTTATTCTTGAATATTTCCTAACAGGCATGGGATACTAACACGAAATTTGGTAAGCTGGGGTTTTTTGGGACGAGAAATCTAAATTCTCCACCAAAAATGATTTCTTACCCAGAGGGTGCCACGTATGGGCTTTCAGCGCTCATTTAATAGGTTCAGTTTTTTTTATTACCCACTCTACATACTTTTTGAATCAAATCTTTTATTCTCTTAATATTTTTACTTAAAAATAGGTATACTACATTCATCTCGCTAAACTCGACCGTTTTCGAGATAAACGCATTTTAAATCTGCAAGACAACATTATTTTTTGCATAATATGATTGTAGTTACACCCGAAAAATAACTTAACCATAAAAATTTACAAAAATGTATTTCAAATTTCTTCAAATTGAATTTGCCATTCAATGACATAAATATGAGAACTGGCAAAATTATTATGGTTTCAAGTTTATTTTTCGGGTCTAACTACAATGATATTATGCAAAAATGTATGTTGTATCGCAGATTTAAAGAGCGTTTATCTAGAAAACAGTTAAGTTTAGCGAGATGAATGCAGTGTAACTTTATTAAGTAAAAATAGCAGGAGAAAAAAAATTTGATTCAAAAAGTCTGCAAAGAGGGGGATAAAAAAATTGAACGTATTAAATAAGCGCTGAAAGACGTATGTGGCGCCCTCTGGGTAATAGTAATACATCATTTTTGGTGGCGATTTTAGATTTCTCATCCCAAAAAACCCCCGCTTACCAAATTTCGTGTTATTATCCCATGCCTGTGAGGAAATATTCAAGAATAAATAAAATAAAAGTTCAACATTTTAAGTTCAGAAATCTAATGTTAAGCTATGGCCCATTCTTTACCAAACACCCTGTATATGTACTTCCTATACTTCCTATGTTGTCCACTTTTGAACATATATATAAGCTTACTCGAAGTTTGTCGAAAAATTTTTGTTAGGTATATATGTAAACATTGTATAATTAATTACGCACAAGTCCTGTAGTCGGTTCAGTTCGGCTATTCCTATTCCGTTCCGCGGAACCTTAAGTTCGTTTTACGGCTACTGCTAGCGTCAATTTCTCGCCCGTGGAGCCGTAGCCTTAGAAACACATATTTTGTATGTACAAAGGAATACCGGTAACAAAGCTTCCAGTTGCTTATTTGCATTTTGTAAACTTTTAAAACAGGGAATTAACGGATTAAAACCTTAAGCCCACGAAATGGAGTTCATACATCGTTAACAAACTTTAGAGAACTCAAAACGTACTAATAATAATAAGCTTAATTTAGACATTAAAATTATTTGAGATAAAATAGTCATATTGACATAACTTTCCTATTTATAGTGGTTACGGTTTGGTTCGAATATAATTTCTGATCCAATTTTGCTAAATAATAGCAAACAATTACGAAGAACTAAAAGTGCATTAATTATATCTAATCCTTATAAGTTCTACACTAGCAAACTTGTTTAACAATTTAATGTTAAGTTGAATTCAGGAACTGTTGCATTAGTTTCTTTGTTTACTGTTTCAAATTCTAGATCTAGATTATTTGGTTTCTGTTTGAAGTGATTCGATTGATGGTAACGAAATTATGTGAAATATATACTAGGCTTATAAGGCATACGGAAATTAATAACTGTTGAACAGTTAATTGTTTTATTTGAGTAAATTTCTAGCAACATAATGCGATGTTCATTAAATCACTAATTAGAACTGATTTGAGATTACTAAATAACATATAATATAACATAAATATATGCCACTAACAAAAAACAACTTCATAATGATACAAGCAAACAGGAAGAAAAAAATGTTTAGACGATTTTTTGTATATAAAAATCAATATCATATACAGGGTGTTTCATTAATAATTGTCCATATAGTAACTGGAGAAACCTTAGCACAAAATACGAAGATTTAACCTAAAACACTTAAATAAAATATGGTTCCTTACTGAGTTACAGGGTGTTTTATCTAAAAATTTAAAAACTATTTTTGCTCAACATTTTAAAACTATTCGACGTATCCTTTTTATACTTGGCAGAAAGTGCGACTAATATACACCCTACTAAATTATGATAAACAAACGTTTCTAGCTACTACCAGAGGCGTACGACAGGGGGTAGTGAATGGTTGACCCTTCTCAAATTCTACGCCACTGGTGGAATTACTATTTTGATGCCATTTTTAGATTCTCCAATACTTTCTACGTAAATAATATACTCCTCATTGGTAACGATAAAGTCATTAGTTTTCGAGATATTTGAACTTAAATATGAAACGGCACAGTTATTTTGATTAATTTATGATATATGATTCATATATGATTAAAATTTAAAATTATTTGTACCCAGTACTTTAAAACTATTTGGCGTATCCTTATCATACTTGGCAGAAAATGTAGGTAGTGTACACCCTACTAAATTAAGATAAATACACGTTTCTAGCTACTATCAGATTCGTACGACAGGGGATAGTGGCTGGTTGACCCTTCCCAAATTCTACGCCACTGACGAAATTGCTATTTTAGTGTAATTTTTTGATTTTTCAATACTTTTTATGTAAATAATATACTCTTCATTCGTAACGATAAAATTATTAGTTTTCGAGATATTTGAAATTAAAAATGAAGCGACACAATCCATTAATCAAAATAACCGTGTCGTTTCATTTTTAACTTCAAAGATCTCGAAAACTAATGACTTTATCGTTACGAATGAAGAGTATATTATTTTCATAGAAAGTATTGGAGAATCCAAAAATTGAACTAAAATAGCAATTCCGCCAGTGGCGTAGAATTTGGAAAGGGTCAACCATTCATTTTCCCCCTTCGTACGCCTCTGGTAATAGACAGAAACGTTTGTTTAACATAATTTAGTAGTTTGTACAGTACCTATACTTCCTGCCAAGTATGAAAAGAATACGTCGAATATTTTTAAAATGCTGAGCAAAAATAGTTTAATTTTTAGGTAGAACACCCTGTAACTCAGTAAGGAACCACATTTTATTTAAGTGTTTTAGGTTAAATTTTCGTATTTTGTGCAAGGTTTCTCCAGTTACTATATGGACAATTATTAATGAAACACCCTGTATACCTTTATTATATTATATCAAGCAATATTGCGAACAATATCAGGAAATCATAAAATTATGTCATCAGGTAGGTAGCAATAAGAGTGCTTCCTTGATGTCGTGTTCTATTGGGTGTGAACAGAAGGGCTGAGGGTTGCAATCGCCCCTGCAATATTGTACACATCGCCAGGCTGCTTACAATGAGGGACGACATTAAAGATAAGAACCTTTACCAATCTTTATGAAATCAATGCAACAACGATTTTCCGTTATGTTTTGCTCTTCTATTTATATAAAAGAATGCAGACAACGATTGTTGAAAAAGCTCAAACTGTATTTCTAGTTTTCTTATTATAATATAGTCCAGTAGTCAGCGACAAAAATGCAACTCAACCTTTAAAAACCATAACTACTAGACAATGCGAAAACGGCGGGTTCGTTGGAAAAAATATTCCCATGAGATTTTTTTGCATAAATCACATTCGTGAGACACCCCAGAATAAGGTTCAAGAAGTCGCCCACGCGAAAAGTGGTCCAATTTTTTTTAACAATTTTTTTTTATCTAATTGCAAAAATCAATATTTTTGGCCCGGAGAAATTTTTTTTAGATTTTTCGGACCATTCCGGACAGAAAAGGTCTCATAATTTTTCAAAGCTGATCATGTTCGAGTTATAAGCAATTTAAAATTTGAAAAACGCGAAAATGGCCATTTTTAAGACTTAATAACTCGGTTAAAAATGATTATTTTGGAAGTCAGAAAGTGACTAAGTCAAATTTAAAGCCCCCTTCATGATCCTGAAGAAATTTGTGTCATTAATGTATTACTAAGCTCTTATTTTTAATTATTAATATTGAGCGGTAAGATCGTATTGACGCGGCTGTAAATGTGAGTGCAAGTGAGATGCGCCATTGGACTGCCTGAATGGCATCTCTTTCGCAGTCATCATGGACAGCCGCCTAATACGTGCATGGCGCTCAATATTTTTACTTAAAAATAACAGCTTAGTAATCAAATAATGACAAAAATTTCTTCAGGATCTTGTAGGGGGGAGGGGGCTTTAAACTTTGATTTAGTTATTTTCTGACTTTCTTAGTAATAACTTCTAACCGAGTTATTAAGCCTTGAAAATCGCCATTTTTCGTTTTTTTTTTTCAATTTTAAAATGCTTTTACCTCGAAAACGATTAACTTTAGAGAAACATTATAAGAGACCTTTTTTATCCAGAATGTTCCAAAAAACCTAAAAAAAATTGTTCCGGTCAAAAATATTGATTTTTGCAATTTGATTAAAAAAAATTGTTAAAAAAATTTGGACCACTTTTCGCGTGGGCGACTTCTTGAATCATATTCTGGAATGTATCACGAATGTGATTATGCAAAAAAATCTCATGGGAATATTTTCTCCAAAGAACCCGCCGTTTTCGCCTTGTGTATACGGACACGTTGAATTTTGCTGAGAATTTCAATTTTGGGACCCCAAAAAAAATTCAAAGAAGTTTGGAACTCCTACCCCGGCTTACCCCTATAACTAGAGTTTCACGATATAATACAATATCATTACTTTTTAAGTATTGAGTATTGTATTGGTTATGCCATTGACTATCGTGTATCGATATCGGCAATACTTTCTTATAAAAATATCGTATTGATATTGATTTCAATACGATATCGACACAATACTTGATAAGATATCGACGTAAAAAGGATTAAATTAATAAAAAAAATTGATTCGTTATTCATTTATTTTTATTAAAAAAGTCTCTTAAAACATATAATAGGATACATTGTAACCTCACAAATATTATCCTTTAGAGTTTAGAGAGCTCTACATCCATATGTTCACACAAATGAGTTCTTTGATACTTGTATCTTTTAAATAGCATCTTTTATTCGTTAGTACCAGCGTTGCTTCAGAAAAAACCCGCTCGACTGGTACGGACGTCGCTTGGACACACAAAATATACCTAGTTTATCCGAGATAAAACGGAAAACACTACTATTTGGTTTCCACCGTAATAAAATATTTGTGTCTGGTCCAGGTCTTGGAGATTGCAAGTAGTTTTCAATTTCCTTTTCAAAATCATCGATATGATCTGATGTTTTTAAAAATAAAATATCGAAATTTATTGACTTATTGGGTTCATTGTCCTTCTCTCTCGCACTAAAGGAGCGTCTTATAATTCTTATAATATTTTAATAATTATTTTATTAAAAATGTATAATAGGCCTTATGCAGCACTCACGTGGCGTTTTATTTTTTTTATCGATATCGATATCCTCAATAATATAGAGGCAAGCGTATCGACAATACAAGAGTATTGTATTGATTTTCCATAATGAGTATCGTATCGACATTAATAATATTGCTAAAGTATGTATTGCATCGGTATCGTATTGATTTTCGATACGATATCAATACAATATCGATATTTTCATCGAATATCGTGAAGCTCTACCTAAAACGCCCTTCGAGGGGAGAAAAACGGAAAATATCGATTTATCAAGAATTTGTACGCCTCGTAGCAGAAACTAGCGTGCTCTCGGTTCACGCGGCTTGCAAGCGGCGTGCACGCCGCGGTTCAGCTCGAGTGTGCAGTGAATACATTCAACTCACGCACTACTGAACCACCAGCGATCGCACGCAGCGTGAACGCAGCTTTAAAAGACGCAAATGTGCATCGAGCCTAAAGCCAAGGAACTGCTTTCTTGTGGTATGTTTAGGTTAAATATTGTATATATATGGCTCAACCAACCAACCGTTCAACCTCAATTTATTGGAATGAAAATTACATATTTGTTTTTTGACGTTTCGATTTCCACTCCGCAAATATTTAATTTTTTTTTATAAAATAAGAAGTTATGGTAACCTATCATGTTTATCAAGTAGTAAATTTGGATAAAGATTTCAGGTCAATATATGTAATTTCTTATATTCATAAAAAATTGTTTGACGATTTCCGGATTCGGAATCTAAGGCTCGATCCACATTTGCGTGTTTTCAAGCTGCGGGAAAGCTACGTGCGATCACTGGCGGTTCAGTAGTGATGTTGATTATAGTTACTTTCGAGTATTCGTTACAAATCGTTACTTTTGTATAAAGTAATCATTTACAGTATTCGTTAGTTTGATTACTTTTGTTACTTTTGTATTTGAGTACTGGTAATGATATCGAGAATCGCATTTCTCAGTATTTCGTATAACACGATCTTCCAGTAAGAAAACCCTGTTGTTCATCTGTTAAACTTAGCCTCTGATTTATTAAGTATTGTAAAAATTTAGTTGTAAGTTTTAGGGTAGTATTTAACTAGTTGATACCTCTGTAGTTTTCTGGCTGCTTGTTATCTCTTTTTTGAATAGTAGAATTAGTTCGCTAGTACTCCATTCAAACAAACTGAGTGCCAAAAACAAACCCTCGAAACTCTAGAGGACGTACCTTAGCAGTAACCCTGGGCACCCAGGTGCTTCAGAGGTCGGTTCTGATTGCATATTCGTGTCCACTGACCCCAAATACCCCCAAATTAGAAAATCTGGCCCCTAATATACTGATCATGTTTATAAATTACAATTACAAGAAAATGAATTATAATTACAAGAAAAACAAAACAAAAATGATTAAAATCGGACTTTATCTTCCGATCCCGCAACGGGCCTAAAGATTATGAAAAAAAATGAAATTTTACCTTTTCTTCGGAAATTTTTATTTATCCTCCATGTATGTATTATTTATCGCTATAGTAAAATTTATTTACAGTTTGCATGGTTAAGTAATAAAAACAACAGTTTTACGCATCTAACGAATATCTTCCGATCCCGCAAGGTCAATCAAAATCTATAAATATTTGAAATTTTCGATGATTTTGATGAATTAAAAAACATTTAGTCATCTCATTTTTCTCCTACATTGTGAAGTTTTTCGCTTGTTTATATATTGTATGACAATACTTAAACAGCCCATAACTCACAACGAGGAGGTGGTTGCACTTCTAGATCCACACATACCCTTCTCTCCAATCAACCAATGAGTGTGATTTTTACATTATTTACATAGTAAATTTTTTTTCATGCTTGTATCCTGCTTTAAACGTCAACTTTGTATTGTGATTTGGTGGTAGAATCTGGCAGCATGGCCCTTGATTTAAGTGTTGCCCTTATGAGTCCATCTCTGGATTGGGGCCCACATACATTAGACCAGGGGTGACCAACTTAATCGGACTCGAGATCTACTGTCTGCCTTTCTAATTCTCTGGGATCTACTGACTAGGAATTTTTGTAATATTTAGGACGGGAATAGATAGGTAGGTAGATAATTTTTTCTTGCCATCGATCGACTGACCTAGGGGTCGCGATCGACGGGTTGGCCTCCCCTGCATTAGACAATGCTTCCGTGACCAACTTTTAGGCACCTCTCATCAGCTTGCTTATATCAGGGATAGTTTTGTACATTCTAGTCTGGTATGTCGCCCGATGTAATGCAAGAACTTATATCTTCATTTGACACTTCAAAGAAGTGGGGGAGAAGATAGTTTTGCAACAGTCTGCAATAGCTTTGCAACATTATATTCCAGTCTATTATTTCAGTTTAGTCCCGTGCTTCAAAATTTCAAGTAGTAGGGAGAAAGGACACACATTAGAGAGCTAGGGCTAAGGAGAGTGTTAAAAGCCGGATAGACTAAAGCCAAGGGCAAACGTATTAGAAATTTCATCCCTCCTACTTTAAATTTTGAAGCACAGGACTACACTGAAATATTAGATTGGAATGTTGCAAAACTATCTTCTCCATCAGTTCTTCAAAGCGTTTCAAATGAAGATATAAGTTCCTACATTATATCAGGCAACACGCGAGACTGAAATGTACAAAACTATCCCTGTCATACGCAAGCTGTCTAGCGGTACGTAGAGTTGGTCACGGAAGTATCGTCTTATGTATGTGGGACCCAATCAAGAGATGGATTCATCAAGGCACCAAATCAAAATTCAAAGTTGACGTTTAAAAGCTGGATACAAACAAATGAAAAAGAAATGTACTATGTAAATAATGTAAAAACCATACACTCATTGGTTGTATGGAGAGAAGGGTGTGGGTGGAGTAAAAAGTGCAACCACCTTCTTGTTGTGAGTTCTGGGTCGTTTAAGTATTATTATACTATTATATAAACAAGCGAAGAGCTTCACAATGTAACAGAAAAATGAGATAACTAAATGTTTTTTAATTTATCAAAATCATCAACAATTTCAAATTTTTATAGATTTTGATTGACCTTGCGGGATCGGAAGATATTCGTTAAGTGCGTAAAACTATTGTTTTTATTACTCAACCATGCAAACTGCAAATAAATTTTACTATAGCGATGAATAAAATGTACATGGAGAATAAATAAAAATTTACGAAAAAAAAGGTAAAATTTCATTTTTTCATCATCTTTAGGCCCGTTGCGGGATCGGAAGATAAATTCCAATTTGAATAATTTTTGTTTTGTTTTTCTTGTAATTACCAATCGCAACTTTTCCGCACTATAGCGATACTGGATTATCAACTTGACTTTTTTTCGCACCACCCTATTGGGCATGTACCACGGTGCATTTGTGATATTGCGGTGATATTGCGGAAGGTCTTCGCTTGGAATCTCTCCAGGATATTGGATCTCGACGCAGATCCCCTCAGTTGGATACCATAGCTCCATATTGGCTTAATCACTGCCTTGTATACTAAAATTTTATTGTACAAACTCAGTTGTGACCTTTTCCTATCAGCCAGTACATTTTATTGAGTTTCAGACCCAACTGTTTTCTTTTCGTGAATATGTATTTCTTCCACGTTAATCTGCGGTCCAAGTGCATACCCAGTTATTTTACATCATCCCTTTGTTGTAGTACTTGATTATTTAATGAGACGGTTGGGCACGTACCTTTTGATTAGTGAACGTTATATGTACTGACTTGCTTTCGTTTACTTTAATTCGCCATGTTTGTAACCAGATCTTTCTTCTATCGAGATTTGTCTGGAGCAGTTGCGAGGCGATGTACAGGTTTGAGTGAGCTGCAATGATTGCTGTGCCATCTGCATATGTGGCTGTGATGATGTTTTGTAGAGTAGGTAGAGAACTAGTCCAATAACACCATATAAATATACAATATTTAAGCCAGAGAAATATTTCAAACACCCATCATAACCCCCAAAAAAAATAGCGGCTTGAAATTTAGATGTCACGTAAACTTATCACTTTGCACGTTGACAGCTTGAATTTACTAATTTGGTAATATGTAATTAATGTTTTTTTTTTCGGAAGCAGGTATTTCGTACTTGAAAAACTACGCATTTCGTAGTTTTTCACTCATCAGGAAGAAATCGTCAGAACCTCAAATTGAAAAGGAACAAACCATCCACCTTTTATGGCAAGGTATAAGGCAATTATTATATGACACAGTATACCAGTCTACCCTTGTACCGAGCTTTACATAACGAGAGGAGACTTCTCATCGATGGCGGTTTAAGTAAACTGCAAATACAAGCTTACTGGAAACTACAGGACGATGTTAGACCCTTTTCAGACAAGGATACTAGCATACTGTATCCCAGATACGCGTGTCCGAGACACGCAGCTTTTACATAGACTCAAATGGAGCTTTTCACACGGGACGCATGACGCATGGCGAATTCAGTATCTCGGTCCTTTCTGTCGCCGGCGACTAAGCGTACGGCTCCACAAGCGAGAAATTGACGCTAGCAGTAGCCGTAAAACAAACTTAAGGTTCCGGGGAACGGAATAGCAATAGCCGAACTGTACCGACTACAGGACTTGTGCGTAGTCGGTTCAGTTCGGCTATTCCTATTCCGTTCCGTGGAACCTTAAGTTCGTTTTACGGCTACTGCTAACGTCAATTTCTCGCCCGTGGAGCCGTACGCTAAGTGTGTATGCCAGATGCAGAAGAAACAAATGAACGCTTTCAGACACTGATACTTTTGCACCACATTCCATAGACGCACGAGTTTTTGTCGAATAGTCGAGTTTCTATCGAATCTTATCTATACGTAAACATACGATGGGAACAAATAAAGGTTCTTCTCAGAACCAACTGACTAGAGATCTCGGACCGTATATTCGAATCTGTCACCTTAACATCGAGGGTATAAGCAAGGCAAAGTGCCAAGTGTTGCAAAAAATCCTACACGATAACAACATTGACCGTGTTGCCATACAAGAGACCCATACTAAAGACAAAGTCCAGCTTGATTTAAGGGGAAAGATACTTGGCTACGATTTACTGGGAGCCACTTATGATAAGCATTACGGCGTCGCAACCTACATTCGCTGCAATATAGAAAATGGTTTCCTGCTTTCTGCTTCCAATGAAAATAAATACATGAAGTGGTCACCAAAATTGGAGAGATTACCATAGTTAACATAATACAAACCTCCAGCCACTACATGGAACCCAGAAGTGCTAAAGACTCATCCACATCCTACTATATACATCGGCGACTTCAACAGCCACCACGAAATGTGGAAGTACACCACGAATGATGAAAATGGGGAGGCACTAGTAGAATGGTCCGAAGAGCAAAACACATATCTAGTTTTTGATGCCAAAGACAGAGGAACATTTAAATCAGCTGCATGGAAAAAAGAATATAACCCAGACCTATGTTTTGTCTCAAAAGATACCAATGACAAACCACTAACAACTGCGAGAAGTGTCCTTGCAGACTTCCCACATACTCAACATCGTCCTGTGCTTATCACCATCGGAATATCAATTCCAATAATTAGATCATGCCCTCGACCCAGGTGGAATCTTGAAAAAGCAAACTGGGAGAAGTTCTCTGAACAACTAGACCGCAAACATTACGAGAGGTTTGTGGGTGCAGTAATAAGCGCTGCCAAAGAAACCATCCCTAGGGGGTATCGCAAAGAATATGTGCCCGGATGGACTGAAACATGTGAAGACTTATACGCGAAGATTCTCGAAAGTAGTGACCGAGAAATAGCCGACGAGCTTTTACGCAACATCGATACAGCTAGACGCCAAAAAATGGATAAAGACTGTCGAAAACTTTAACTTCAAAAAATCAAGCCGGCAGGCATGGTCCCTGTTGCGGAAAATTGGAGGAGTTAACCAGCTGGACTCCAGAGAATCTAAAATGTCTCCTAACAAGGTTGCCTCCCATATAGTATCTCTGTCCAGAGCTCCACGAGATCGAACACATACTACCAACGTGAAAAGAGGCTTATGGGCATTAAAACAAATGAACAGAACGAACTCCGAAATTCAGCAAGAATACTTATTTCTGAAATCACACATGCGCTGAAAGAAATGAAATCAGGTAAAGCACCTGGGTTTGATGGTATCCATCCTGAGTTCTTGATACACAGTGGTGCATACACGAAACAGTGGCTTGCAATGGTCTTTAGTGATATACTTCAGTCAGGTAACATTCCTTTCTCACTTAAGCGAACAAAGATAATTGCAATTCCGAAACCGGGCAAATCAAACGATAAGCCAGAAAACTACCGCCCCATAGCTCTACTCAGCATGGTATATAAACTATTAGAAAAGCTTCTCTTTAACAGAATTAGTCACAGGATACTAGAAAATGTCCCCATTGAACAAGCTGGCTTCCGCCCTCATCGAAGCTGTACGGACCAAGTGCTGTCATTAACAACTTTTATAGAAGTTAGTTTTCAAAAGAAACAAAAGACAGCAACAGTATTTATAGATCTAACAGCAGCATATGATACTGTTTGGAGACAGGGATTAATATATAAACGGGCCCGTATTATCCCCTGCAGAAAGATAATTAACCTCATTGACAACATGCTGACAAACAGAGCCTTCCAGGTTATAATGGGAAAGGAGACGAGTAGACAGATGAAACTTAACAATGGCCTTCCACAGGGTTCTGTCCTTGCCCCTTTACTTTTCAGCCTCTATATTACTGACATGCCTGAAACCGAATCTCGAAAGTTTGGATGTGCTGACGACTGGACCCTTGCAACAAGCCACCAATCTTTAGAAACTACAGAAATCACTCTCATGAATGACTTATCCATCCTCAGCGAATACCTTAAGAAATGGAGACTACAACCAAATACTACAAAAACTGAAGTATCAGCTTTTCATCTCAACAACAAGCTGGCAAACAGAGAATTGGGAGTGTATTTTAATAACAAGCTGTTGAAACACAATAAATACCCGAAATACCTTGGGGTTACTCTAGACAGAAGGCTCACATTCAGAGAACACCTGACGAAAACAGCAGCAAAATTGAAAACACGCAACAATATAATACAGAAACTCTGCGGCACTACATGTAGCTCCACAGCATCAACTTTAAGATCCTCTGCTCTTGGCCTGATATATCCGGCGGCAGAATACTGTGCACCACCAGTGTGGCTAAATAGCAGGCACACCCACCTGGTCGAAACCCAACTAAACCGTGCTATGCGTATGATAACAGGCACAATTAAGCCCACCCCTACAATGTGGCTACCTACCCTTAGTAATATAGCACCACCCAACCTACGCCGCGAACATGCATTGGTTAAAGAATATAACAAAATAATGGACAGTCGCTAGCTTCTAGTCCACAACGAAATCCCCGATATTCTTGGAAACCGTCTCCGATCCACGTTACCCCCTCTACAATCTGCTCAAGTGCTGCAGCAATCCAACTTTGACTTAAATACCCGATGGAGAGAAGATTGGGAAAGTAAGACAGATCCACATTACCATAGTCTACTGGACATCATAGGAAAACCTAGCGAATTTGAACGTCCCCGTAAGATTTGGGCAGCCCTTAATCGAATTCGAACAAACTGTGGAAGATGCGCCGACTCCCTTACAGATGGGGTAAACTTCCCTCGCCTTCTTGTGACTGCGGCGCTGCAAGACAGACGATCAGTAACATTGTTCAGGACTGCCCACGCAGAGCATACACAGGCGACCCTATAGACTTTGTAATGGCAACCGAAGGGTCAAGCGAATATATAAAAAAACTGGACATCTGTTTGTGATGCATTGTATAACGCATAAATCTAAATATATCCTGTGATGTACTTAAGCCATACGCTAAAAAAAAGCTGACGCTATGAGATGCAAAGTGGCGTAATCCACAACCCACAATTTTACCAAAATGTTTTTATTACATTAGAGAGTTTTTAAGCCCCTTATTTCAGCAACGTTAAACGTTATACGCTATTCTGCTCATGCGCATTAACTGAAAAACAACGTATTACTTTATTAGCTGATAAGGTATCCCCTTATTTAGATAGAAATAAGGTTCACGTTATTAAGGGATTACGTATTTGTAAGATTGCCAAATGTCATATATCTAAATAATAAAAAACGAAAAAAAAGTCATATGAGCTGAACCAAAGACAACTAGAATAAAAAATATAGTAACGATGTATAAAATTGTAATCAAAATTTGTTTTTCTTAAAAACTATCAGCTAATAAACATATTATATACTTGAATATAATCTGCTTGGCATGGCCCTGGTAGAATAATTCTAAATTACACCATTTCTTGAGAAATCTGACACTGGATTGAATTGTCTTGATAAACTTAGGATGGATGTTTTGTGTTCCTAAAGTAGTAAATTGTCTTTGGTGAACGTCTTAATACATTTTCTTCCATTATGGCAAATAATTCAATAAAATAAGTTGTAGCACACAACTGCCGTTTTATAGGTTACTGTTGCCAAATGTCAATTACCGTTAATCTGTGTGCGTATTTTCAGAAGGGTTTCAAAAACTATTTTAAGCAAACACGTTATCCCTTATTTATCACTCAGTGCGCATGACAATTATAACGTTTTACGTTTCTTCTTCTTTAGGTGCCGTGTCTGTATTCAGACGTTGGCCGTCATCATGTTTACAATTTCCTGAAATCTCTCTCTATCGGCTGCTGCGCAAAATAATTCTTCTACTGTGCAGCCACACCATTGTCTAATATTACGCAGCCATGAAAGTTTCTTTCGACCAATCCATCTCTTTCCCTCCACTTTTCCTTGTATTATAAGGCGAAGCAGATGGTATTTAGGTCCTCTAATTATATGGCCGAAGTATTCTGTTTTTCTCCTCTTTATGATGCTTATGAGCAGACGTTCCGAATTCATCATTTGAAGAACACCTTCATTGGAAGTGTGCGAAACCCACGATATCTTTAGGATTCGTCGATAGCACCACAATTCGAATGCTTCTATTTTGTTTAGCATTGTGGTTTTTAACGTCCATGTCTCACAACCATACAATATGATAGACCACACATAACATTTCAGCACCTTTTTTCGAATATTCATCGACAGGTTTCTATTACATAAAACTGGTTTCCAGGTCATAAAAGCCTTCCGTGATCGTTTCGATTAACGTACGTCAAAAAGTAGAGGGTCTAAAATCTCTCTATTAAAGTTATCCCTTATTTAAGTATTTTCAGATGCAGAGTGGCTCGAGCAACGAATGCTCGAGTATTTTGGGCCAAGTAACAAACGATGAGTAAAATATACGTTCTAACAATGAACGCCAAGCAGACAAAATTTATGGGAGTATCGAAAACTCTGAAATAACGGGAAACTTCTAATAAACGGAACCAATCTCGAACGAGGGTATAAATATAAGAAGTGAGATGAGGTTGCAAGAAGCAAAAATACAGCTCGAAGACATGGACGACGAAAGAGAAATTGATTGACATGGAAACTCTTTCAAAAATTGAAAGAAAACAAAGCTTCTGGATCAGGTGGCATACCTTCTGAACTTTTAAAACATGGCGAAAAAATCTGACCTGTAGTATAAGTAGGTTAGTAGAAGTGATTTGGAAACAGGTGAAACTTCCAGAAGACTGGAACTGGAACGTAGGTATAATTATTGTACCTATTAACAAGAAAGGAGACCAAATAGTTTGTGATAACTACAGAGGCATTACCCTGTTAAACGCGACCTACAAATTATTGTCCTACGTTCTTTACGATCGACTGTCGGAATATTGTGAAAGCATAATAGGCAAATGCCAGTGTGGGTTTCGCAAAGAAAAGTCTACTATCCATCAAATATTTCTTCTAAGACAAGCTTTGGAAAAAACATATGAGTATGGAATTGATACTCACCATTTGTTTGTGGATTTTAGATCTGCTTATGACAGTGTTGACAGAAACGCATTATATAAAGCCATGGTTGAATTTAATATCCCAATACACTTACTGATGTTGGTGAAAGCAACTCTCTCAACAGTCGAGTGTAAGGTTAGAGTGCAGAATGGAATATCAAGAACTTTCCAGACACAACCAGTACTTCGACAGGGAGATAGCCTATCGTACGTTCTATTCAACATTGCCCTAGAGAAAGCTATTAGAGAATCTGGAATAACAACAAGAGGGACCATTATTAATAGAAGTGTACGAATACTAGCGTATATGAAGGTCACAAATAATATTCAAGTAGCAGAACCTGAAGATCTAACGGTTGGAACAAAAACTTTCCAAGGAGTAAGAGAGTTCGTATATCTATGTACACAAATCAACCAAAGTGATACAGTAACTGCAGAAATTAACCGACGTATTATTAGACCAGGGCATTTAGCACAAAAACACCCGAATAAATAATTTTTTAAATATAGCACCTAGAGACTTGCAGTTTTTTGCATTATGTTCAGGATGACGTCAGGAAAAAAGTCTACTGTTCAAAAATGGGTGGAAATGCATAATTGCACTGTAAATTGCATAAAATGCATCCAAAATTGCATAAATATAAAAATAAAGTCAAAATCAGTATACTAAGGAACAAAATTTATTATTTGGGGGGTTTTTGGGGTCACTGAATACGATTACGCCATCAGAACTGATCCCCGGATCACCTGGTACTCAAGGTCACGGCAAGAGACGTCGTCTTCTGGACTTTCGACTAATTTCGGCACTGAATTACTCGGAGGAACTACGGAACGGAGAACTGGACTACTCGGGGGGTTTTTGAGGTTGTTAAACACGAAGATTCCGTCAGGATAGACCTTAGGATCGCCTGGTGCCCAAGGCCACTGTAAGGGACGTCATCTTCTGTAGTTTCGAGGGCTTTCGGTATCAAATTGATGCAAACGGATTACTTACGGGTTTTTGAGGTCGCTAAACACGAATATGCCATCAACACCGACTCCCTGTGCACCTGGAGCCCAAGCTCACTGCAAGGGGCGTCCTCTTCTGGAGTTTGAGAGATTTCGGCATTTAATTGATAAAAATGGATTACTCGGGGATTTTTGAGTCGTTAAACACGAATATGCCATTAGAACAGACCTCTCGATCACCTGGTGCCCAAGTTCACTGCAAGGGACATCATCTTCTGGAGTTTCGATGGCTTTCGGTATTAAATTGATGCAAACGGATTACTTACGTGTTTTTGGGGTTGCTAAACACGAATATGATATCAGAATTGAACTCTGGTGTATCTAGTGACCAGGATCGCTACTAGGGCACGTCATCTTCTGGAGTTCCGAGCGTTTTCGGCATAAAATGGATCCAAATGGATTACTCGGGGAGTTTTTGAGGTCGCTAAACACGAATATGCCATTAGAACAGACCCACCGAGCACCTGGTGCCCAGGGTCACTGCAAGGGAGGTCATCTTCTGGAGTTTCGAAAAATTTCGGCATTAAATTGATGCAAATGGATTACTGAGGGGTTCTTGAGGTCGCTAAATACGAATATGCCATCAGAACCGAATCCCAGAGAACCTGGTGCCCAAGGTAATTGCTAGGGGCGTCATCTTCTGGAGCTTCGAGAGTCTTCGGTACTAAATTGATGCTAACGGATTACTCATAGGTTTTTGGGTTTGCTGAACGCGAATACGCCATCAGATTTCACCCTCGGAGCACCTGGTGCCTAATGCAGGTCATCTTCTGTAGTTCCGAGGATTTTCGGATTGAATTGATGCAAACGGATTACTTACTAATCGGATTTTGGCGTTGTTGAACACGATTGCGTCATCAGAACAGATACCAGAGCATCTGGTACCTAGGGCACGTCATCTTCTGGAGTTTCGAGGGTTTTCGGTACTTAATTGATGCAAATGGATTACTTATGGGTTTTTGGGGTTTCTGAACATAAATACGCCATCACAACAGACACCGGAGCACCTGGTGCCCAAGTCACGTTATCTTCTGTAATTTCGATAGTTTTCGGTACTAAATTAGTGCAAACGGATTACTCTTGAGTTTTTGGGGTTGCTGAATATGAATATGCCATCAGACCCAACCCACGCAGCATCTGGAGCTTAAGGCAGGTCATCTTCTGGAGGTTCGAGTGTTTTCGGTACTAAATTGATGAAAACGGATTACTTTGGGTTTCTCAGGTACCTGAACACGAAAACGCCATCAGAACAGACACCGAAGCACCTGGTGCCTAAATCACGGTATCTCTTGGAGTTTTGAGAGTTTTCAGTACTAAATTGATGAAAAATGGATTACTTTTTGGTTTTGGGGTTGTTGAACACGAATATGGCTTACATGAGGAATTCTGGAGTATATAGTGATTACGGTAATCACTAATAATGTCAAAGCATAATAAAACTCATGTAAAAAAATTAAATAGATCAACATAGTAGTGTTCGTATTCCGTAAAACCCATGAGCAATTCGTTTACATCAATTTAGTACCAAAATTTTTTCTGATGATATACCTTAGGCACCAGGTGCTCCGGTGTTTGTTCTGACGGCGTATTTGTCTTCAGCAACCCCAAAAACCCATGAGTAATCCGTTTGAATCTATTTAATGCCGAAAACCCTCGAAACTCCAGAGGATAACGTACCTTACGCCCAGATGCTTCGGTGTCTCTTCTGATGGCGTATTTGTGTTTAGCAACCCCAAAAACCCGTGAGTAATCTGTTTGCATCAATTGAGTACCTAAAACTTTCGAAACTCCAGCCCTCGAAACCCCAGAAGATGACGTGCCCTAGTAGCGACCATGGGCACCAGGTATTTCCAAGTTCAATAATGGTGGCATATTCGTATTTAGGGACCTCAAAAACCCGTTAGTAATCCGTTTGCATCAATTTAATACCGAAATCCCTCGAAACTCCAGAAGATGACGTCCCTTGCAGTGACCTTGGGCACCAGGTGATCCGGTGGTCTGTTCTGATGGCATATTCGTGTCTAACACCACAAAACCCCCGAGTAATCCATTTTTATCAATTTAATGCCAAAATCCCTCAAAATTCCAGAAGAGGACGTCCCTTGCAGTGACCTTGTGCTCCAGGTGCACAAGGGGTCGGTTCTGATGGCATATTCTGGTGACCTCAAAAAGCCTCCAGTAATCCATTTGCATCAATTAAATGCCGAAAACCCTCGAAACCCCAGAAGATGACGTGCCCTAGTAGCGACCCTGGGCACCAGGTAGTCCGAAGTTCAGTTCTGATATCATATTCGTGTTTACCGACCCAAAAACCCGTGTGTAATCCGTTAACATCAATTTAAGGCCGAAACACTCGAAACTCCAGAAGATTACGCGCCTTAGTAGCGATCCTGGGCACCAGGTACTCCTGAATTCAATTCTGATGGCATATTCGTATTTAGCGACCCCAAAAACCTGTAAGTAATCCGTTTGCATCAATTTAATACCGAAAGCACTCGAAACTCCAGAAGATGACGTCTTCCAGAAGAAGATACGCATCAGCCCTGCCGCGTATCTACCAGGTGAGTCGAAAAGTGCATAGTTTAGGGAAAAAATAAACTTTCCTGTAAAGTTTAAATGTGTGTTTAACTGTGTTTGAGTAATTAAGTTTAATTAAGTATGTGTTTGAGTAAGTCGTTTAGAAGTAATGTGTATAATGACAGGCGATTCTGAACAGCATAAGACCTTGTCAGGCGAGGGGAAATATTAGGGGTTTTTCCTAAAATTATTTTTTTTTGCACCGAACAAAGTTTTTTTAGGGTTTTTGAATCATTCCAAACAGAAAAGGTCTTTAGTGACTTAGGTTAATAGTTTTTGAAATATCCCCGCCGCCTACGGAAAGTATAACTCCGAAAAATGCCGTTAAGAGTAGAACTTTCAATGAAGGCCGCGAAAAATGATTATTTTCGATTATATGATTGTGAAAATTATAATCACTAATAAAGTGTTAGCGAAAAAATTTATTTTTTGAGCAGTATCGGCAAAAAACATCATTTCTGTTTGTGGGTCCACGAAAATTATAATTAGTAAAAAGTTCTCAGAAATAATTGTTTTCGTGGGCAGAAACAGAAAGGGAAATAATTGTTTTCGTCGGCATCTATTATGAACTAAATCTTTTCATTATAAATATTTTGGGAGTTATAATCTTCGCGGACACGTTTATAAAAAAAATTGTAATCGCCAATACTTATCAAAGAGTTATTATTTTCACTGGAAATGTATTAGGAATCACATTAATCATAGGTACCAGCGATATAAGCGATTAAAAATTTACAAAATCGCGAAATCGGCCATTTTTAACCCTGAATCGGACATTTAACTGAAAATTTCAATGTTACCAAGGTAGGTAGATATTATTTAAACATCGATTGATGAAATCCCGAAGAGTTTTTTGCAATACAATATCGAAAACCCCTTTGTTTTTTAATTGCTAATCAAGTGGGCGCGACACTGTAGTATAAGTGAGGACGTTTGTGTTTGCATAAATTCATTATCTCGAGAATGGGCAAATTTGAAGAGAAATTCTCAGACAGGTCGATTTTTATTTTTAAATTAGGACTTTTTGGCATATATATAATACTAGTGACGTCATCCATCTGAGCGTGATGACGTAATCGATGATTTTTTTTAAATGAGAGTAGGGGTTGTGTGATAGCTCATTTGAAAGGCTGTTTAATTCTCTATTCAGTAATATAAACATTAACATACTTATTTATACAGGGTGTGCAAAAAAATTTTTTTATTAAATTAATTTACACAAAAAGAAGAAAAAATTTTTTGGTACACCCTGTATAAATAATTATGTTATGTTTATATCGCTAAATAGAGAATTAAATAGCCTTTCAAATGAGCTATCACACAACCCCTACTCTCATTTAAAAAAATCATCGATTACGTCATCACGCCCAGATGGATGACGTCACTAGTATTATATATACGCCAAAAAGTCCTAATTTAAAAATAAAAATCGACCTGTCCGAGAATTTCTCTTCAAATTTGCCCATTCTCGAGAAATGAATTTATGCAAACTCAAACCTCCTCACTACACTAAAGTGTCACACCCGCTTGATTAGCAATTAAAAAACAAAGGGGTTTTCGATATTGTATTTTAAAAAACTCTTCGAGATTTCATCAATTGATGTTTAAAGAATATCTACCTACCTTGGCAACATTGAAATTTTCAGATAAATGTCCGATTCAGGGTTAAAAATGGCAGATTTCGCGATTTTGTAAATTTTTAGTCGCTTTTATGTCAAAAACTATTAACCTAAGAGAAAAGTTACTAAAGACCTTTTCTGTTTGGAATGATTCAAAAACCCTAAAAAAACTTTGTTCGATGCAATAAAAATTAATTTTAGGGAAAACCCCTAATCTTTCCCCTCGCCTGGCAAGGTCTTATGCTGTTCAGAATCGCCTGTCATTGTACACATTTCTTCTAAACGACTTACTCAAACACATACTTAAATTTAAATTTTGCAGGAGAAAGTCTATTTTCCGCTAAACTATGCACTTCTAGATTCACCTGGTAGATACACGTGCAGGGCTGATGCCTGCCAGGTCATGGTTTTTAGCCTTGGTGTGCTATGAATTATCACTATACAAATTTCTAGCCTTACAGGACGACCGTTACTCGGAGGGTTCACTAGCTCTTAGACTAGAAAACCAAGGCAAAGGAGAGGAAGGAATGGAAGCTGATTATGGAACAGACCATGACCCACCATGGGTTGTAAAGCCAATGATGATGATGATTAATAATTTTTATTCAATAACTCAAATTGTAGACATAGCAACACAAGAGCCTTTCCAAACTAACTGTGCTAGTGTCAATCAAAAACAATAACCTAAAATGTAGATATTTTAACTGGAAGCAAAGCATCACTTGCTAAAGGTGCGAAACAGCTGTCGTAAAACTAGTGTAAAAATTGATAAACCAAAAGTTTCCAGTGTTTTATTTACTGGATTCTTTGGTATGTTTCTAAATCTATGAATAATTCAACCCACAACACTACAAGCAGGATTAATATTCTCGTCAAGTTGACATTTTAATAGTTACGACCAAAAAGAGAAGTTGTCTTACAAGAAAAATCATTTCCATAGCTAATATTGAAACATTGTGATTCATGCTTATGTAAATCAGCGATTAACAGTTCATTACACGCCACGCCAAATTTATTTTCGTCACTCTTACTCACATTTTTAACAAGAAATTAAAAGAAGTCCATAGTCCTTGTGGTTGTACTTGAGTATTTTTAGTAATGATTTATGCATAAAACTAGAAAAATATCCGTGACTGAACAGATGTTCAAAATCGTCTTACATATTTTATTAATTTCTTCGTCCTTCGTTTGCAGCGATTTGGCAACGCTAACAAATCAACAATGTCGGTTTCAATTTTTGTTATCAAAATGTTGTTACGTTGTACATAAGAAATTACTCTTGCTGATAACTTGAATTATTCAGTCATTCAGTCATTGCTTAATTGCTTGCAGTGGAAACTAAATGTGTATTTGAAGAAGTATTTTTTTATTTGTGTCCAGTTTGTTGTGATTTTTTGTATGTAAAGTAAGTAGAGTTAAAATTATTTGATTCATGTAGCTGAGTGTGAGTGTCAACTACAATAACTGAGGTTTATCAGTGCCGGATTTACCACTAGGCCGCGGCCTAGGGCCGCAAGCAAAAGGGGGCCGCAGCTGTTTGTAAAAAAACTTTTTTTTTTTAAATTTAATTTTTATTTTCCAAAATTAATTAATAATTACCTCTACTGTAAATCGAGTACATTACTTTTGTATTGTGTAATATAAACAATAGGTACAATCTAATTAAACTAACCAACGTTCATATCAAAAATAAATATTACCACCTATTAATACTTATATACAGTTATTATTATTAAAATTTATTAATAAATAAAAAATTAACGTTTATTCAAGAATTTTACGTTTTCATGAGTGCATCTACTTCAAGATGGACCATGTGGGAAAACATTGTCAAAAAAAGCAATAACGAAAAGAAACTCCTTCCAAAAAGAGTACACGTTACCAGATGGGCTGCCAAATGGCATGCTGTAATAGTTATTTATGAAACAGTTCGTGAAGCATGCTTTTTGCGAACGCACGCGATTTTTAGAGCACGAGCTACAACGGAGCGAGTGCTATACATCGCGTAAGTTCGCAAAAAGTACTGCACGCACAGTTTCATACAATATTTTATCTACGATAAACAAATAAAAAAACTGTAACTCTTCGTCACTGGAATTCATTTCTATACTACAATTTTTAGAACTTTGACTTTTAAAAATCCTAACTACTTTCAAATCACAAAACTGTCAAAAAATTTGTTGTAAGTCATTGCTCATATTGTCATCACCATGACAACGCAAAAGTTAAGGATATTTGATTATATGAAAGTGTGCCAAAAAACCGATTGAAAGTTTGCGAAAAAGTAAATCCCATTTAAAATACATTGTTACTTCACGCACACTTTAAACCCTTCACGCACTACTATCTATAATGACAGTTTTCATAAAATAAAAACTTATACATAATATGACATAGAGTAGATAAAAGCTATTTTAGTACTACTGGAGCTACTACGATGCAATTAAAAAAATATCAGCCGATACAGGAGAAACAAATGTGAGCCGAGCTGAAGCTAATGGAATCAGTAAAACATTTATCAAATTAGATGCTATTCTACTAAACATGTGGTACGATATTTTACAACGCTTTGACAAGAGTAGCAAAACATTGCAAAAGACTGCTACAGACTTGAATGTGACTTGCAACATATACAAATCCCTTAAGGAAAGTGTTGAGTCTGAAAGACAACTTTGATTCCTATGAAATAGAGGAAAAGAGTTGTCTAAAAATGAAACCTATATTCTTGAAATACAAAGACGACCGAAAATACAAGCTCTCCCTGGCGAAGACAAAGAAGATGATTCCACTGAACCCCACTTTAATGGCAAAGAAGACTTAAAGATTAATACATTCAATGTTGTAATTGACAGGCTTTATTCAGAATTGAATAAAAGGTCCGAAGTTTATTTCAGCCTTAATGAAGAATTTGGATTTTTAAACAACTTATCGTCAATTTCCAATGAAGAAATCAGGGGAAAAGCTTGTATTTTGGCTAAAAAGTATCGAATCGACATAGACGGTGACTTTGGAGAAAAATGTGTAGGTACAGTTCAAAGGCTTTGTTGAAAGTATATTTGATGAAGATTTCTAAATTGTCTAGTTTGGCTAGTTTTGTTTCAAATGCTGAGCTTTTTTAAGCCTTAGACTTTAACGATTTGATTAAAGATTTTGCAGCCAAAAAAGCTGGAGTGTTTGAGTTTAGATATGAGATTTATTATGAATATGGAGTGGAGTGAGTGTCAATGTTAATCAGTAATACAACTTTATCCAAATTAAGAACATGACATTGACATTTTTCAGTATACCTAAGAGAATAATGTGAGAATTGACCGATCTACAGTTCATATTATTTTGCTTGTTCTTTTACTTATCATGTCTTTTCAACTCGGCTTTTTTTAGTCTTTTGTTGTCACCTGTACTTTACAACAATTAACTGCAATACTAATTTATAATATAATAATTTTAGCAATATCAATAATTTTTCACATAACTGCTGTTTGCTAACTTTTTGAATTATATATTTTCTATAAAAATAGAAATTGTTGATAGAGCTTTTTTGGGGTTTTAGCCAAATTTGTAAACCAAGATTATTTGATTAGCGAATACAACATTTCAATCTATTTATGTACCGTATTCAAATAGAACATTAGTGGCATTTCTATTTATTTATGTTATGCTTTGTTTGTTGTACCAATTTTAAAAAGTTAAATTAAAATAAACGTTATGTATTAATATGAATTGTGCTTTATGCTTTAATTACATAATCGTGAATTTAATTTCGATTCACGGGGTAATTTGGCCTAGGGCCGCAAGTATCCTAAATCCGGCACTGGGTTTATACTACGGGGAAATAAGAAATAAGCAAAAAATCTACATGAATCTAGGTATCTGACAAGTTTTTTAGTTATTGTAAACCTATAGGAAGAAAACCTACCTGTTTCCTGCCTAGAGTTCGCGTCGGTTTTTAATTAATAACAATTTAGTGCAAAAGACCCAATTTTTTGCACACCAGTAAAAAGCTAAATAGTTGCCATAAAATTACAAAATTTGATTTTTGTATGAAGATTTTTGAAAGTTCTATCTATCTATAAGCGAGGTTCCTACAGCCTCTGCCGCTTCTCGCATTTCGACCGCCATCGTATTGTGATGTTCATGTCATTGTTTTCTCTATGTTAACTTCTAATCCCCATTTTTTGTACTCTTCGATTAATTTCCGAGTCATGTATTCCAGATCGTCATATTCGTTGGCAATCACAATTTGATCATCAGCAAAACATAGAGTGTACTGTACAGGTTGTTATTATTTAATTGTATACCCATGCCGCTTCACTTCCGCTTCCAAAATTTTAATGCTTGTTCCAGATATATTTTGAAAAGTGTCGGCGATAGGCAGCATCCCTGCTTCAGTCCTTTGTCTACTACAAAACCTTTGGAAACGTTCGTTCCTATTTTAACTTTGGCGTTGGCGTTATCATATAGTTTTTCCACTGCTGTTATGAGATTTGAGTTGATGTTCGTTTGTCTTAGAGTGTTCCATAACTTGTTTTGGGGGATGCTATCGTAGGCCTTTTTTAGATCAACAAATAAAAAGTGGACTTCTTGATCTACAGCAACCTTTTTTTCTATAAGTTGAGTGATACAAAAAAGGTGGTCTATGGTCGATCTACCAGCTCTAAAACCCGCCTGTTCTTCTGCCTCCATATCAGTGTATTCTCTTTCTATTCTATTTTTGATCATTTTCCCATAGATTTTACTAATAGTACTAGTAACTGCTCTTCTTCTTCTTCTTCTTCTTTTGCCCTTTAATTCGTCCAATTCTGAACATAGGCTTCCCCCAGTTTCCTCCATTCGCTTCTGTTTAGTGCTTTCTGTTTCCAGTGCGTTCCTCCTATCTTTTTAATGTCGTCTCCCCATCTCATCTGGGGTCGTCCTCCTGCTCTCTTTCCTTGTGGAGACCATGGTCAGGAAAGAGAGCTAGTAACTGCTATTCCACGATAATTGTCGCAGTTTTGTTTGTTTCCTTTTTTATGTAAAGTTGAAATGGTAGAGGTTTTAAATTCAGCTGGAACCTCTACTTTGTTTATGCAGTTTTGAAAGAGTATTGTCAGGTGTTCATATAGTTTTTCAGTTCCATATTTTATTAGGTCTGAGGGTATATTGCCAGGTCCGGGTGCTTTTTTGTTTTTGAGTGAAGTACAGATATCCTTTACTTCCTTTTTCGTGATTCTTATAGGAGATGCTTCGACGCGTATGTTTTGGTTATTTTCTTTTATTTTGAATTCCCTTCGATTTTCTTGTAACAGTTTACTGAAGTACATGTCCCATGTTTCTAACGAAATTGGTGAGATTAAATCTTTTTTCTTGTCGTTGGTCCTAAGAGATTTAATAAGTTTCCAGCTTTCTGTACTTCTGGTTCCTCCTATATACGTATTTATTTTTTGACAGTTTTGATCCCAGGATTCATTTTTTTTCTGTCTTATCATTTGTCTTACCTTTGCTTGATGGTTTTTGTAATTAGACCAATTGGTATCTGTTTTTGCACTTAAATAGTGTTCATACTTTTGTTTCTTTTGTTTTATCGCTGTGTCTATTTCTTCATCCCACCAGTATGGAGTATTTTTGTTTTTCTTTTCGTAATATCCAAGGGCTTCTTTTGCTGCAGAGTGAATACTTTCTTTAATGTAATTGTAGTGGTCTTCGATGTTATTGAAATTTATGTTTTCAAGCTTCTCGTTCAGTCTGTTTTGATACAATATTTTTACACTATCTTGTTCGAGGCTTATAAGATTATATCTTACATCTTCTGCCATCTCTGAGCGAACTACTGGTTGTTCCTTCTGGCATCTTCTTAAAAACATTATTTTTGCTTTTAAGAAATGGTGATCGCTTCCACAAACTGCACCTCTATAAGCTCTTACGTCGTAGATTTTAAGATTTGATCTTTGGCGTACAATCAAGTAATCTATTATAGATTTTAGATTCCTTGTTCTCTGTCCCCAGGTGTATTTATGTACTTCTCGATGTTGATTCGCATATTGTGATGAGTCTGGTCCCATTGTCATTTGTTATGTTTTCTCCGTAAGGACCAACTATTTTACAGTGTTGTTTGTTTCCGACCCTGCCATTAAAATCTCCAAGCAAGATTAATTCCCTCGTATATCCTATCGATGTTATTTCTCGGTTTAGTTTCTCGTAGAATTCTTCTTTCTTGTTAACCAGTGCATCGTCTTGTTAACCAAATTTATTATAAATTAGTTAAATCCAAAATTATTTTTAAAGTTATTCCGCAAATTAAAAAAAGTATAGAGGGTCCTGTAGAGAAAAAAAATACCTTTCAAATAATGTGCCACTCGACTACACTTGCTATTAAAAAAACTGGGGGTTGATGCCGGGCAGGGAAAGGGGGACGAATTTTGCATGAAAGTTCGTTCCTCCTTTCGACACAAATTGACATGTTTTTTTTAATTCTGAAGAAACTCTTGGTCTGAGTTACTGGGAGGGGGATCAAATTTTCGTTGGAACACTCTGTATATAAATAGCACCATAATCTCCTTGGTTAGGGTGCCTGCATGACTTTTTTAATCATTACTGCCTTTCTTTCTTAATTTACGGTGTATGAATTTTTTCTTTAATAATAATTAGGCAGTATCCTTTTGTAAGTAATTAGGTTACATATTGTATGTATACAGGGTGTAACGAAAATACAGGTCATAAATTTAATCACATATTCTGGGACCAAAAATAGTTTGATTGAACCTAACTTACCTTAGTACAAATGTGCATATAAAAAAAGTTACAACCCTTTGAAGTTACAAAATGAAAATCGATTTTTTCCAATATATCGAAAACTATTAAAGATTTTTTATTGAAAATGGACATATGGCATTCTTATGACAGTAGAATCTTAAGAAAAAATTATAGTGACTTTGGACATCCTATAATAATTTTATGGGGGTTTAGTTCCTTTAAACCCCCCCCCCAAACTTTTGTGTACGTTCCAATTAAATTATTATTGTAGTACCATTACTTAAACACACTATTTTTAAAACTTTTTTGTCTCCTAGTACTTTTTCGAAAAGTCAGTTTTTATCCAGATATTTTGAATATTTGTCAAATCCACCACATATTTGTATATGGTTAAGTACGATTATGGAGACTTGTAATAATATGAAAATTTATGTATGATTTACATTTTTAGGTATATTTTGAACCGTATTAAAAAAGAAGCCATATCTCGATAAAAGTTGCCTTCTCGAAAAAATACAAAGAGACAAAAAAGTTTTAAAAGCATTTTGTTTAACTAATGGTATTGCAGTAATAGTTTAATTGGAGCATACACAAACATTTGGGGGGTTTAAAGGAACAAAACCCCCTAAATTTTTTATGTAAACATATTAAAAAAGAAGCCGCAACTCGATAAAAACTGCCTTATCGAAAAAATACTAAGAGCCAAAAAAGTTTTAAAAATATTGAATTTAACTAATGGTACCACAATAATAACTTAATTGGAACGTACAGAAAAGTTTGGGGGGTTTAAGGGAACAAAACCCCCATAAAATTTTTATGGGGAGCACAAATTTCACTATAATTATTCTTTAAGATGCTCCTGCCATAAGAATGCCACATATCCATTTTCAATAAAAAATCTCTAATAGTTTTCAATATATTCGAAAAAATCGATTTTCATTTTGTAACTTCAAAGGGCTGTAACTTTTTTTATGTGCATATTTGTACTAAGGTAAGTTAGGTTCATTCGAACTATTTTTGATCCCAGAATATGTGATTTAATTTATGACCTTTATTTTTGTTACACCCTGTATAAATAGCACCATAATCTCCTTGGTTAGGGTGCCTGCATGACTTTTTTAATCATTACTGCCTTTCTTTCTTAATTTACGGTGTATGAATTTTTTCTTTAATAATAATTAGGCAGTATCCTTTTGTAAGTAATTAGGTTACATATAATTTTTTTTGTAAATAAATAGTTGGAATGCATTTTTTTGGAAATTATTAGTCCCCTCTCATTTTACATTTATTTTCCTCCAAATAAATGTTTATTATTGTGAATAAATATTTTTTCTATAAGAGTTTTCTTGCATTTCATTATTTTGCGCAAATCCTTTTTTTATTAATTTTATATTGCGATCGGTACACCGCACACTATACACCAGGAAAATAAGGCAAAAATATACCATGTTCGGGACACTTGAGCAGCCAGGTTGCAAATGGGTTTTTTGCATACTATATACCTAATACATTATAAATACAAAAATGCCCGTCACAGTTGGACGAGAAATTTAGTTATTAACAAATAAGGGTCAAAAATTAGAGTTTTTTCGTTTAAATCGCTACAGGTAAAAATAGGGTAATTAAATGTCTTATTTATAATATTTTTCTGTTAGTAGATGAGCCAAGGCTTAAAATAGCGTTTTTTGAATGTTGGTCCGATTATTTGTTGCTTCGGATATTGCAAAATAAAACTAAAAATTCGAAAATAAAAAAATTGCTATAACTTTTGCTAAAACGAATTTAGGACTTTCATTGCATGAAAAGTTGAGTCAAACAGTCCATACAATGTACAAAAAATTTTAAGACGATGCGTCAATTAGTTTAAATTTTATTCAATTCGTGAATAGCTAACCCAAAGAGCTATTTTTCGCAATGTTATTGTTCAGAAAATAATAATGATACAGCAATTCTGTGAAAACAATATGAAAGTAGAATAGTCATATTTTCAACGCATTTAAAAAAATCATTAAATAGTCATTTTTATCACTCAGAACACATTTTACTAAAATAGTCATTTTTGGCTTATAAACAATTTGAATAACTTTGTTAATATTGACTGTAGGCTAAAACTACAATGGAATTTGAAAAACTGGTATTTTTATACGAATTTTCAAAGAAAAACTTTTCGTCTAGGTTAATTACGGTCAAAGTTAGCCACTTTTTTTACTTAATTGACGACTACTTTGTTTATAACAATTAAGCAACCTAACTAGAGCCATTTTGAAGTTGAAGATATATAGGTTATGTGTAAAAGTTTGAGTAAACTTTGAACCTCAACAGAGTGGTTAATAAAGCTTTATAAATGGCGTCCGAACGGAATTAATTCGTGATCAGTGGAGGTGAATTACTAAAATACGTGCACTCAAAAAATGAAACTGATTCTGCAAACATAAGCTGCGATTAATATCGCTGGAACTTGTTGATGGATTTTGATCATAATTTTTTAAATTTGCATGTACTCGTAGTCTTATAGAGTACGTTATGTACACACAACCCCACCTAACATTACAAAATGTTAGGGGGAACTCCCTTTATCACTCAGGGATATGAAAACTAGATTACGACCGATTCTAAGACCTACCGAATATACATATATAATTTCATAAAAATCGGTCAAGCGGTCTCGGAGGAATATGGAAACTAACACTGTGACAGGAGAATTTTATAGATGTAAATATATAGATGGCTATTAACAAATAGGGGATGTCAGGGGGCAACCCCCCTAATAACTTATGGGTATAAAAAATAGATTAAAACCTCTTCAACGTCCTACAGGATAAACGTGTAAAATTTTATAAAAATTGGCCAAGCCGTTTCGGAGTAGTATGGTAACTAACACTGTTACAGGAGAATTTGATGTATATAGAAGTAACTGCGAATTAAATAATAAAAGTGGCTAGCTTTAAACCTAATTAACCTAGGCAAAAAGTTTTTTATCTGAAAATTCGTATAAAAATACCAACTTTTGAAATCCGAAAGTATATTTTTACTCTATAGTCAATATTAACAAAGATATTCAAATTGTTTAGAAGTCAAAAATGACTCTATTTTACTAAACTTTTTTCGGAGTGTTAAAAACGACTTTTTAATGATTTTTTTTTCAATACTTTAAAAATGTAACTATTATTCTTGCATGTGGTTCCCACAGAATTGCTATGTCATTATTATTTTCTGAACAATAACATTGCGAAAAAAAAGCTCTTTGCGATAAACAAATTGAATAAAATTTAAACTAACTGACGACTCGTCTTAAAAATTTTTGTCCGTTGTGTTTGACTCAACTTTTCGTGCAATATGAAAGTCTTAAGGCGATTTTCGCAAAAGTTGTAGCACATTTTTTATTTTTGAAATTTTAGTCTTATTTTGCACTTTCCAAAACAAAAAAGGATCGGACCAAAATTGAAAAAGTGCAATTTTAAACCTTGGCTCATCTACAAAAAGAAGAATATTATAAATAAGATATTTAATTACCCTATTTTTACCTGTAGCGATTTAAACGAAAAACTGCCATTTTTGACCCTTATTTGTTAATAATTAAGTTTCTCGTCCGAATTGTGACGGGCATTTTTGTATTTATAATGTATTAGGTATATAGTACCCAAAAAATCCATTTGCAACCTGGCTGCTCAAGTGTCCCAACAAAAACCTTATTTCTCTGGACTACTACTAGGCACAGGTAAATCGCATACTATAGTAGCACCTTATTTTCTTCATTCTCTAAAATATGTGAATAATAGTTTTTCTTTTCATCTATTTTGATATTAACTAGATTTTCGTTTTCATCAAATCATATCTTTTGTATCATATTTTTTATGCTTTTTTGCAAACTATTACGGTAATTAAACCAAGGTACCATTTAAATACTGCAACAGCTTCAATATTTTAAGAAATTTCTTAGAAAACTGGCCAGAATCAACAGTTATTTACACAGATGCATCAAATGCACATTTTTGGCACTGGATGCGCTTTTTATATCCCCTCAAAAAGTATAGAAAACCTGTTTACACTGGATCATAATTTTTCAATTTTTACGGCTGAAGCCATAGCAATTTATGAAGCATTAAAGTATTTTAAGAGTTCCAATGACAGCTCCGCAATAATTGCGTCTGATTCTTTGTCGGTTCTTTTAGCCATTGAGAGTGTGTTTTTTCCCAGTAAAAACACAAATATTTACATTCTTCTAATCAAAAAAAAAATATTTTTGAATTACACCATGAGCAAGGAACAGTTAGATTTTTGTGGATTAAAGTTCACATAGGGCTCGAGTATAATGAGCATGTAGATATTAGCTAAGAAAGCCATTGATTCTTGTGTGAAAACAGATTATAAGCTCTGCATTCCAGATGTATTTATAAAAATCAAGAATGATCTAAACAATCAGTGGAAATAAGAATACTATGAATATGTCAACATTCCCACTTAGTCCAGGGCGCATCTGTTTTGAGATGGACGTTGAGAGGTAACTCAAATTGTTTTGCAGGAATTGCTTGAAAATAACTCATATAATAATATTTGAGTTATCCTACCACTCAAAATGGTCCGGAACATTGTTTAAATAATCAAAAGGTCAAAATATGAAGGAAAAATTCGATTTTTTATTGGTTTTTTTATTATAACTTTAAAACTATTCATTTCTGAGAAAAGTTGTACTGACATAAAAGTTGCATAATTAAATTTCCTACAATACAGAATTGGTTAATAATTTAAAAAATAGTCACCCTTGTTGCAAAATAGCAATAATTGAGAGAAAATCCATACAAAAACAAGTATTTGCATTTTACGTTTTTCAACCATTTATGCTACACTTAGGACCTTCATATTTTATCCAGAAAAACTTCATGATATAGTAAAACAACACTGTAAATTTCATTAAGATCGGTTTAATATGTTTTGCAAAATAAATTTTGAAATCCAGCTTTCGCAAAAAAAATTCATTTTTTTAAATGTTGCAGCTTTGAAAATAAAACAGATAGCAAGTTGATTTTTTTGCTTATAGAAGTGTACTGTACCTTTCATTTGCAATTTTCAAAATTAAAATCGATTAATGACCACGACGTCAGGAAATTTTTTAAATAAACATTAATTTTTGGTGCTACGCGCATGACAGCGGTGTTCGATTCACACCAAAAAGTTGATTTCCACCAAAATTTCTTCCAATCTTTATATATTATTTTCTTACTCTATATTTTGTTGTATGTTAATATTTTAATTCCACAAAAATCAAACTAATTTTATTATTGTTTGTGAAATATTGTTTAAACAATTGCATATGTTTAAAAATAATAAACTTTTAGTCTCTAAGTTAAAATATATGAACAAAGAAAGTTTTTGCTAAAAAAAGTGTTATTTCAAACGATGTGTTTTTTTTTGCACTAAACAAATTTATTTATTTATATCGAATGTAATAAAAATTAAAATGTATCAATCATTATCAAAGGTCATTGGAATGCCCAATCAGAGCAAACTATTCGATGTCCTGCGCGTAGCCCCAATAATTAATGTTTATTTAAAAAAACCAATGACGCCGTGTTAGGTAATCGATTTTAATTTTGCAAATTGCAAATGAAAGGTACAGTACACTTCTATACGCAAAAAAAAATTTCAACTTGCTATCTGCTTTATTTTCAGTCCTGTAACATTTTGAAAAAATGAATTTTTCATGCGAAAGCTGAATTGCAAAATTTATTTTGCAAAATCTATTGAACCGATCTTAATGAAATTTACAGTGTTGTTTTAATGTGTATCATAAAGTTTTTCTGGGTGAAATATGAAGGTCCTAAGTGTAGCATAAATGGTTGAAAAACGTAAAATGCGAATACTTGATTTGTATGGTTTTTTCGCAATTATTGCTATTTTGCGACAAGGGTGACTATTTTTTAAATTCCCAGCCAATTCTATATTGTAGGAAATTTAATTACGCAACTTTTATGTCAGTACAACTTTTCTCAGAAATGAATACTTTTAAAATCATAATAAAAAAACGAAGAAAAAAATCGAATTTTTCTTTCATATTTTGACATTTTGATTATTTAAACAATGTTAGAAGGAGGATAACTCAAATATTATTATTTGAGTTATTTTCAAGCAATTTCTGCAAAAAAATTTGAGTCACCTCTCAACGTCCAAATGTACTAATATTTTTACAGATGCGCCCTGGTCTAACTCACAATATGCACTGATACAACCCACAATCCCGATTGAATTTTGGTTAAAAAAATACTCTGTCCCACGTAGATACATTACATCTATTATCAGAATGAGATCTGGACACGCGCGTTATCCAGCCCATCAAACAAAACTTATAATTTTAAGTTCCAATTTATGTGAAGATTGTCAAAAAGAAGCAGATTTAAACCGTATTTTCTTTGAATGTACAAAATATATATGTACAACAAACTGATGACAATAAAAAATTTAATCAAACATAAAATCCTTCCTCCCTGTAACATTTGCTACCTTTTGTCATTAAATAATAAAACCGTATATGACTATTTAACAGACTTTATTTCAAAAAGTAACCTTAAGTTGTAGGCCAGTATTATATTAGGCAACTGGTGACGCCACCAAGTTGCTCCACCAGTGACTCATTGCGCCACGGGGCATTTAAGTAAATGAGACCTATTAGACTACGGTAACTGGTTGTGCCACCAGTTGCCCATATCGGCCACCAGTTGCCCGTAATATTTTGTGTGCTTTAATTTGGGGAGCCACTAGTTGCGCCACCAGTTGCCCCACTAGTTGCGCCACCAGTTACCTAGTCTAATAATGGCCTTAAGTACAGTTAAACTATTAACCTTTCTTTTACCCCATTTGTTTAAAACCTTCTTTCCATGACCCAGTCTAGTTTGTGTATTAATAATGTCTTGATGGGTCCCTAGACGAGAAGCGGGTAACCATGTTTATTCCTTACTGATAATCAAATAGGTATTGTGATAATTACTTTCTTTTCTTTGCTTTAGGAAGAACTTAAAAAGTTGTGACTGGCTGAACGGAAAATGCCAAAAAAAATATCTTTTGTATTTCCTTGTTTTACAAATTGATACATCAATAAAGTATTATAACAACTAATCAGTACATTAAATCGCACGCTCTAAGGTCAATGTAACTCTGCACATAAAACCACATCAAAACCTCAACTGATGCAGACAAAAATAGAAATATTCGTATAATTAATAGATACCCGATATTAGCATTTCTACCTAACCCATAAAGTAGTTAATACTGTTAGAACATCCTTATGCCAACCATATGTTTTTAAGTGTTTATTTAAGAGAAACCACATGTCGAATGCAACCAAATTGGCGTAAAATACTTCATATTTTTTACATTCTTCTGTTAGTTTAGTTTTGACATAACAATAAATAAATCCATAATATTATTTACAATAGCTTATTATTTACCATACGAAAACTGTTTTTGAACATACACTGCGCGCAAAAATAAACGCATAATAATTTTAATAATCTTGGTAAATCAAATGTTTCGATTTTTGTGATAATACATTATTGTTACCTGATTTATCGAAAAAACGGAAAAACGCTGATGTTTTTATCATTTTTGGCAAACAAATTAAAAACATTCTATACTACGATCACAATAAAGATGCACTAGGAATAAACAAAATAAGATACGTTGAATGTTACGAGGAGCACTCCCAAATCATGATTTACAAAGATTATACATTGTAAATCATGATTCGAGGGTGCTCCTCTTACATTCAACGTGTCTTAGTTTGTTTAATTCAACTTTTGCCCTTTATTAAAAGATGAGTACTCTAACTAATATATTAAATTACCCTATTGTTACCTGTAGCGAATTAAACGAAAAATCTGCCGTTTTTGACCCTTATTTGTTAATAACTACTATATGCCTCCGAACTTTTTCGGGCATTTTTGTATTTATAATGTATTAGGTTTATCGTACCCAAAAAGCCCATTTGCAACCTGGCTGGGTCAGTATCCCGAACTAGTGATGTCGATAAAGAAACTATTCGTTACAAAGTACTCGTTACTTACGAATACCGAAAGTAACGATTACTATACAGAGAGGCAAATCGTTACTTTGATTACTCTGATTACTTCGTTACTTCGTACCAATCGTATCAGAGCGAGTAACGACTATTGTATCTACTTTGATTACTCTGATTACTTCGTTACTTCATACCAATCGTATTAGAGCGAGTAACGACTCTTGTATCTACTTTGATTACTTTGATTACTCTGATTACTTCGTACCAATCGTATCGGAGCGAGTAACGACTATTGTATCTACTTTGATTACTCTGATTACTTCGTACCAATCGTATCGGAGCGAGTAACGACTATTGTATCTACTTTGATTACTCTGATTACTTCGTTCGTACTTCGTGAAGGTTGTTATTCGTTATTATATTGGAATACGTATACAAAATACCTACCTACTGAGAAATACGATTCTCGATGTGATTACCGGTACTCAAATACAAAAGTAATCATAGTAATCAAATCATTTTTATCTCTTAAACAGATTGGTGAAGGTCGTTGTTATATCGGAATACCTATACAGATCTACCTACTGAGAAATACGATTCTCGATATGATTACCGGTACTCAAATACAAAAGTAACAAAAGTAATCATAGTAATCAAATCATTTTTATCCCTTAAAGTTTAATAAACAGATCGGTGAAGGTCGTTGTTATATCGGAATACCTATACAAGATACCTACCTACTGAGAAATACGATTCTCGATATGATTACCGGTACTCAAATACAAAAGTAATCATAGTAATCAAAGTATCGAATACTGTAAATGATTACTTCATACAAAATACCTACCTACTGATAAATACGATTTTCGATATGGTTACCGGTGCTCAAATACAAAAGTAACAAAAGTAATCATAGTAATCAAAGTAACGAATATTGTAAATGATTACTTTATACAAAAGTAACGATTTGTAACGAATACTCGAAAGTAACTATAATCAACATCACTATCCCGAACATGGTATAATTTTGCCTTTATTTCCTTGGAGTAATTATGATACGGTTATTGAAATCATAATTGTTTAAGTACACCTATATTAAAGTATGAGTGTAGAAATCAATTATTATTAATATTATAGGCTTATAGGTATATGAAATTAATCGCTTGTTCTCTAATTTTTATTAATTAAGTTGTCTATTAGTTTAAGTCCATACCATTGTTTATTTCTATTAACTTCATGAGGTTAATTCAATATTATAATAATTATCTACTCACATAAAAATTTATCAATATTTGTATACATATGCGGCCATTTTTTGTTTAAATGGGTTAAGAGATTAATTATAGATTGTTGTATCATTAAGTGATGATTTATTAAATATAGTAAAATATTTATTATTTTTATTAATTATAGTTATGTCTGAAAAAATAATTGATTTGTTCTGATTTTTTTTTACTATAAAGGGTACCCCTCGTTAAAAACGTTATTTTTCCGTTTTTATTATTATTATTATTTAAAAAAAAAGCGTGTAACTAGGTCTTAATTTTTTTATTTTGTTTATTTTATCAAAAACTATATTTCTAATTTTTTCAGTTCTTTCCGTAAGGTAAATCCGAAAAACTGTTTTTTAGGATGTTTTTGGGGATTTTCCCCATGTTATAGACTTCAAAATAGATCAAATCAAGGTTTTTATTATCGGGTATATATAATTCGAAGTAACTAAGTCCTTCAGGATATTCAAAAATGGGAGAAACACGTTGAAATCCCAAAAAACCCTCGTTTTTTGGCGAGGCCAAAGTGCAAGCTTCCATAAATGGCGAGGCCAAAGTGCAAGGCGTGGCTTCCATAAATCATTTACTCCACGACTTATTTCACATCGTCAATTGAGAAGTTGGGACATTGTAATTTATATTATATTCGAGTTAACCATTTGGTCCTTCGAGCCGGATATTAAAATTTTGCTAAAATTAATAACTACGATACAATACTGTGTCTTACAATGCGTTTTTCTTCAATCCTTTTTGATTTATATTTGACTTCCCGTTATTCATACTTTATATTTTATGGTAAAGATAAATTTATCATTTTTAAATGTCAATTTTAAACTAATAGAGATATTTTTATTTCAGGGCCATGACGTGAAAGTGGACATCAGCCTGGTGCCGCCATGAAGCGGTCCTATCCTTTCTTCGTATTCCTAGCCACGGTGATGGCTATAGCAAAGACGGCAGCCGCTCCGAAGGAAATAGTGAAAACATTTTCAGATCCAAAAGTCCAAGCTTTCAATCACCTTGTCATAGATAAAAATACGGGCCGCGTTTACATAGGAGCTGTCAACCGTCTTTACCAACTTTCTCCCGATTTGGATTCCGTGATAACGGAGGTAACGGGTCCAAAGTTAGACTCTGATGATTGCTCAGTACTAGAATGCAACAATGCTATTAATAAGAAACTTACTGATAATGTTAACAAGGCCCTGGTTATTGATTATACCACTTCCAGGTTGATATCATGTGGAAGTCTCTTCCAGGGCATTTGTTCCGTTAGGCCCCTACAAAACATATCCGAAAAATCAGAAAAGAGCGTAGAAGTGAGGGAAGCCGTAGTGGCAAACAACGCGACTGCCTCGACCGTCGCGTTTATTGCTCCCGGGCCTCCCAATCCTCCGGTCTCTCAAGTAATGTACGTCGGTGTGACTTTCACTCTAGGCTCTCCGTATCGGTCCGAAGTGCCTGCGGTCAGCAGTAGATCGTTAGACAAAGACAAAATGTTTTCAATAGCTCAAACGGCCGTAACGACGGGCACTAGGATGTTCGTTAATTCATTAGCTAGGGAACGTTATCCAATTACTTACGTTTACGGGTTTGCTTCGGAAGGCTTTAGTTATTTCCTGACAACGCAGATGAAGCACACAACTTCCAGTCAATACATCAGCAAGTTGGTAAGGGTATGTCACGACGATGAAAACTACTACTCTTACACGGAGATTCCTATGGACTGCATCAGCGAGGCTCAAGGAGGGAGAAAGTACAATCTTGTGCAAGCTGCATATGTAGGGAGAGCAGGATCAGATCTGGCCTCAGATTTAGGTATCACTGCGCAAGATGATGTTCTGTTCGCCGTGTTTAGTGAAAGTGAGCCAGTGATTGCAAATAAACCGTCGGAACTCTCTGCACTCTGCGTTTATTCTCTCAAGTCCATCCGGCGCAAGTTCATGCAGAATATTAAGCACTGCTTCAGTGGAAAAGGTCAACGAGGACTGGATTTTATCTCCCCTAGTCATCAGTGTGTGCCCACGGTAAGTTTTTCATAATAATCACTAATGTATGTCTAGTGTTGGAAAATTCTCGAGAATGAAAAATCGGAGAATATTCTCGATATGGAGAATTTTCTGAGAATGAACCTTATGACGCGCTTATGGATATTGTTAAAGATGAAATAGAGTATTAAAAATCATTAAATTATATACAAAATAATGAGATGAAACAACAGTGTTCTTTATATATATAAGATAATACAAAAAAAACAGAAAACAAAATTTATTTGACAAAAAAAAATGAAATTTTCTTAACAGCAAATGCTGTGGTGAACTAATCTGAAAAATATGGAGCTTCAGATTCAGAATCTGTTTCTATCATTATCTCATCCTGGTCATCTACATTCTGCATTTCAATGTACTTATGAGAGTTGTGTGATTTTGTTTTTTACCAGTCGCCAGCTCAGTCATGGATTGGTCTACGTGTAACAATTTTAAATTGTGAGCAATAAAAGTTATCTTATCAGCCCGTTCACCAGTAAGCCGGTTTCTTTTATAGGAGTGGATAAAACCATAAGTACTGAAACTTCTTTCAGTTGATGCACTGGATGAAGGCATGCTTACCGTCAGGCGCGGATCTAGAAATTCATAATAGGGGGGTCAGACGTACCGCAAATATTTTTTGTCCAGATTTAGCCATACGACACACGCTTACTCTAAGGATAAAATTCAGTCATCTCAGATAACTACGGTATCAAAAGAATTGAGCTCTGGTTGACAGAAAAAAATAATAAATAATAAAAAAAATACTTATAGACTAAATACAATAAGAGGGTCCATGGACCCGTTGACCTCCCTCTGTATCCGCGCCTGCTTACCGTCATTGGACGAATCTAACAACTGTGTTAACTGAAAAGCAGTTGATGAATGTTTCTGTTGATCCTTTTCAATAATTGTCTCGCTGCCACTGGACATTTAACACATTTTACTAAATGTTTTGTCATTCTTGTTGAATTTTTCAAGTATTGACTATCACAAAATTTGCAAAAGTACTTGTTTTACCTTGTACACTTTTAATTTTACAGTAATTCCATATATTCCTTTTAAAACGAGCACTACACTATCGCGAAGTTACTTCGGGAAAGTTCACTGAAGTCCGAAGTACCCGTCACTACACACTCGTTCTACTTGGTGAGGAACATATTCACGCCGGGCGATAAGGACTTAGGTTTCTTTGACTTGGTCTCAAAAACCGCCACAGAATGCAAGTAGGCCGAGGCGCAGCAAAGTCGCATGAACAACCTGTCTACACTCTCGTACTTGCTGAACTTCGATCGACTTCGCGAGTAGTATAGTGAGCGTTTTAGGTTTTTTAGTAAATTATGCTTTACTTCGATCCATTCTAAATATTTTCACGTTAATATTGCACCAAAACAATAAATACTGACACTGTAAACACCCTAGCTAGTAGTTTATGGGATTCCCCAGCCCCGGCTACTTAGATTTTCGGGTATTTGATCTAAAATCGCGTGAAAGCGAAAAAGCATTTCATGAGCGAAGCGGCAAGTAGGTGTTTGAGCTACAAGAATAATAATGTTTGGGATGCAAAAAATATACGAGGTGAATTGGCAAAAACAATAAAGAAGATCTCGAAAATAATTTTCTGCCCGAGAATATTCTCGCTGAGAATTTTCTGGTCGAGAATATTCTCTTGAGAATATTCTCTTCTTACATCACTATGTCTGTCCCACCTTGACTTTACAGTACACGAACATATAGCAATGCAATCATTATGGGAGTTTTTAGCGCGGCGATGCCGATTTTCTTCAAAAGAATTTTTAATCGAACATTACCGGGGTCCTAAAAATGTAGGGCCCTAAAAATGTTAAATTAAAACTAACCCGTTACAGTCAATAGCATTGTAGTAAAACAATATGTTTCATTGTTTTTTGTGAGTGATAGTCATTTTCAAAAAGTAATCAGCAATTTTATAATCGATATGCGTAATAACTTTTTTTTGGTTAAGAATGTTAGAATATCCAATATTAAAAGTGGATGTTGTTCTATGGTTGTTAATTTATGTATTGACAGTATAGACAGTTCTGAAGTAATGTCAAGAAAAATATAAAATAGGTTGTCAGGCAAGTTTAAGTAAAGTTTTATTTTGTCCTACAGTTGAGAATAAATAAATTATAATTGTTGATGGTCAGTTCACCTACAGTCGGAAAAATGAAAGAATACTCAATAACGATCACATCAATCACTTATTTTGTATTGCTATCTTTTTCTATAGCAAACTTTTCTTATTTATAGAAAAAGACAGCAAATACAAAATAAGTGATTGATGTGATCGTTCATGGGTATTCTTTCATTTTCCGACTGTAAATTAAATTATAGCAAAGAATATCAAATAAACTTATAATTATTACTAATAACATTGTATTGAGTAACTGATTGCTTATTTGGAAAATTTGGATCCTAATTGCAGTTTATTGTTATTCTTAATGACTGATTTCCAACTTGAAATTAATGTCATTTTAATGTGTTTACACCCTCATTAAAATTTAATATAAATTTTAAACTTAAAATTAATTTTAGTTAGTTCATTTTTTAGTTAATTCATTTGATTCGTTGAAGTTCATTAATTGTTAGTTCAGTTATGTTTCGAAAAAAATGTTTTAGAAACCCTGACAGCCACAAAATGTCAATAATATTAATTCCTAAGTTATCCTATAGAAAAAAGTATATTTGCTTAAAACCTGTTTCTGATAAAATTTGGCATTACTGTTGATCATAAGAACCTGTACTGTAAAGTCAAGGTGGGACACACTATAGTAGTCCAGGGAAGTAAGATTTTTCTCAGGACTTTGAACAATCCAGGTAGGTATAGTAGAAACGGAAATCGGTCAGAACGCGCAACAAAGTAGCGGTATCAATGTTTGGTATAAATGTTAAGAAATTCGAGCAGCCGCTTTAAGGGGGGGGGGGTATGGTTTGAAATTAACATATCAAGCATATTTTTGTGAATTTTTCGAAGCTATGGTAGAATTATTTTATTTTTAAATGAAATAAACATAATAAGTAAAATTCAAAGAATTTTTAAAAAGAAATTCAATCCAAAATATTGAAAAATAAGCCAATGGTGGCAAATTTTGGCAGGCAGCCCAAAAAAATGGATTTTGCGGTGGACATCAGAACTCGTCACTGGATCATACAAAACAAAAAAATCAAAAATATTTAATTAGCATATGAGTTTCACGAGGTAACAACTAGTCTAGGCGCCAGAGGGGTCACCGTGTCCTTTTCAATTCTGATGGACAAACTCAACGGTTTCTTATGGATTTTTGGCTGCTGATTACGAATTTCGAGAGTGGATTTCGATCCGAGTGGTCAAAAAATTGTTATAAACAATTTAATTGTTTATAAATTGTTTGTAGGCTCTGGTTCATAAACTAAAAGAGATAAAAAAGAATATTTCAAATAAAATTTGGTCGTTAATAAAAAACGAAGAAAAAAACGTTTACTAAACTTAAATTCAACAATTACAACTCAAGATATTGTAAAATTAGTGCACAATGCAAATTGCAAAATAAGTATTTTTCGAAGCTTTATCGATCGTAACTCGGCTTCTACGCATGCAAATGAGCCTTAGAAGGCCGCATTTTAAAGCTTCATTAATAGGCTTCCAAACAAAGTTTGTTAAATTACCTTATCTTCATTTGTTTTAAGGTTATACCCGTTTGAAGTTATAATTTTCTTAAACAAATTGTACATTAATCTGTTTTATAAGGGTTTCAAGTAAATTTGAGCTGTGTACATTTATACTTTAATTAACAATAATGATAGGAGAACTCAAAAGGAATAATTTGAGGTTAAGAAAATGTTCGTAAGTTTATTTTTGGTCAAGATATCGATATTTTAATGGCGCGCTATGAGGCGCAACATCGGCTCACAGTCAAGTATTTTTCGACGCTTTATCGATCGTAACTCGGCTTCTACGCATGCAAATGAGCCAATATGTGATATCCATATAAAAATGGATCGAGTTTTTTTGCAGCATCATCATTGCATATAAAACGAGCATTTATGTTGTGGCGGCATACACACAATTGACGTGCCTTGATGATACTGTAAAAGAAATAGATCCACTTTATATGGATACTATCCACTATCCACTGGATATCTATATGATATAGATTATATCTATATCATATAGATAATTAGACTCTTGAACCCCAGACTCTGAAGAAAATTGCTCTAAGAACTTATGCATACGTAAAAAAGCTGAGATTCTCTGTATATCTCGATTCAGATGCATGAAACAAAAAGTTTGTAAAAATAGTATTGACAAATAATATTAACTTACTTTTTAGTTCTATTTCTGAAATATTAGTTTTTTTTCTCATTTAGTACACAAAATACAAGACAAAGTAAATAGAATGAAGGGTGATACGAGGTACAGTATGATGATTTAATTATAAGAATTATATGATAAAATTTTATTAGGATCTTCTAAAATGAAAAATGAAGACAGCGTATATATATATATATATATATATATATATATATATATATATATATATATATGCATAGAAATTATAATTTGCATCGAGAAGTTAGCGCGGAACATGTAGAATATGTCAAATGACAGGAATTATGACAGGTGATAAATAGCAGTCTATTTTTTGCATGAGAGTTTAATCTCTGTTCGGAGAGTTTAAGTCTGTTCTGTCGGACAAAATAAATGTGCCGTTTTCGTGGTGTGACCATTCCAAATTTTTAACCTGTTCCACAATTAAAACTGCCCCTGTTCCAGTGTTCCCATATATCAAAGTTTATCCGACTAGACACCCTTAAGCTATTAACAAATTTTCAGCATGCTATTAATCAACTTTTTTTTCATACGCGGGATCCAGACCTAATAGTATTGTGTAAACAAATTTTTTAAAAGCAATGGAGGATTTCTATCGTTTTTTCTTGTAGAATACCTTGTAAAGCAGGGGAACAGGCAATTTCTTGATCATCGAATTTTCTCTTCCATAAGAGCAACTTCTTCTGAAACCCAGTAATTTATTAGGATCACTCACAACAGAATACGGAATGCGCTCGAGTCCAGTGTTGCCACTGTCCGGATAATTATCCGATTTTTGGATAATTTCGTGGCCCATCGTGTAATTTTCGGATTCAACAATTTTTTGAATAATTTCGGCAATTCAACAATCTATCGATTTGATATTATATTTTTATTTGATTTATTTATTAATACATATATTTTATACTCATTTAAAATCAAATAAATATATTTTCTGTATTCAAAGTCCGCGCTGACACGCGACGCCCCAGGGCGTCGTGACGCACAGTTTGGGAAGCCCTGGTATATACGTTAAAAATATCTAATTTTGCAAAACGATTTTTGGTTAGAAAAATGATTTTTTTGAACCTTTTTTGATACATATTGATAGCTTAACTCTCAAACTTTCATTTGATATGCGTAGAATGTAGAATTACCGTATCTTCATTATTTTGACTAATGTTATTTAAAACACATGGTCTCTGGGATAAACAAATAGAACAACTTTTAAACTAATTGATGGATCGGTATAAAATTTTGAGGGTTTGTTAAGTACCCCAATACCCACTTTGGATGAAATACCAAAGTTCTATTCTGCGTTCCGCAGTCGCTTTGCAGTGTGGGCAGCATATCCCAATTAAAACTTATGGAACCTTGCAGCTCAGTGTTGCCGGTTTTAAGCAGACGAACTTAAAGTCCGTCTAAATAGAATATTCCAGAAGTCCAAAACATCTTAATTTGAAAATCTGTGGGTTTTGTTATTTTTAAATAATTAATAGGTATGTACTATGAAAGATATTTATACGATATTAAAGATATATCATTTGAATATTAATTATAATTAGCCTGTGATTAATATTATATTTAATAGTTATTTATGATATAAGTGTTAAAAGTACAATTTTAAGACACGCATGTGAAAGTTTGCAGAATGAGCGAAGCGACTTCTGCAATTCACATGAATGCCTTAAAATGTACTTTTTAACACGTGTACTTTGAACGCACGTAAGAAGTTGTACTTCTATTATTTATATGATTTCAACGAAATAAATATACTTTCAACAGGTTATTTGTATTTAACGATTAAACTAATTTTTACTTACTACTTTCCAAAAATTTTCATTAAAAGAATACTAAAAATAAAAAAAAGTTAGATAACACACGGATTCGAACCAGGGACCTCTCGATCTCCGGTCGAACGCGCTACAACCGAGCTAAACTCCCTTTGCTTTGACAGCTTACAAGATTTCTCATACATACTGACAAATTTAATAGACCAAATGAGGTATAAAAATACTTTAAAATTTATTTAATATAAATATTAGTATCTCTTGGCAACACCGTTCTTCATAAGAGTCTGTACTGAAAGGTGACCGTGGAACGCAGTATAGGTTAATTTTAATAAGAGTTGTTAACAAATAACGATTTTGCCTTATTTTGCAGTTTGCGAAGCAATAAATTGACTTTTTAACTTTCAAAAATCGCCATTTTCAAGCTTTTTTAATGTTCTAAAAAATCAAATTTTGTAATTTTATGTCAACTATTTTGGATTTTTATTATGGTGCAAAAAATCGAAAGAATCGCGTTTTTTGCACTAAATTGTTGATAATTCAAAAACGACTTCGAACTCTTTGCAAGAAACTTGTAGGTTTTCTTCCTATCTAAAAAAGTTGTGAGATACCTGGATTATGCAAAGTCCTGAACTGGGTCTTTCTTTATTCCTTGCTTTGTCAGAATAATCTTAACACATCAATAAATAAGGGTAATGATTAATGAAAGGCCACATTATCAATGTCATTAAACGATTATCAATAGCAATAAATAAACATATCTGAAGTTTATTTATTTAATACTCATTATAAAAGTATTCTATTTTCTATTGGATAATGGTATAGGTCATTAGAAAACACTTATAGCACCCGTTTTTAACGATTAGTTAAAAGTTATTTAGTCCTACAGTACATAAACGTTGTTCTTCTTCTTTTAGTTTATGTTATGTACATACTTTTATGACCCCTTCCAGTAAACGGTGTTCTGTATTATTTTGATTGGATGTTATATTGCGTATTAATGATTAAATGTTTATTTTATTCCAGTCTGAACATATGTTACAGTTCAAGTTGATTCTCAGTTAGAGTTGACTTTTTCTAGTTCGAGTCAACTCCAACTGAAACGAGCAGTAAAAGTTGATTTGAAAAATTTAAATCAACTTTTACTAGTTGTACAACTCTTGTTAGTAAAAGTAGATTATACGAGTATACATCAAAAATGCATACATCACGAACTGTTTTATAAATAACTAAATATTTCACTCCGGACAATTTTTTTAGATTATTTTTGTCATTCGGAGCAAAAAAGGTCTCTTGTGATTTTTCTCTAAAATTGATAGTTTTCGAGTTATGCGCGATTTAAAATTTGAAATGACCATTTTTAAGGCTTAATAACTCGATTAAAAACTATTATTATGAAAGTCAGAAAGTCACCTAATCAAAGTTTAAAGTCCCCCCTACAAGATCCTGAAGAAATTTTTGTCATTATTTTATTACTAAGCTGTTATTTTTAATTATCAACAATGAGCGCTAAAAGCGTATTGAGGCGGCCGTCAATGTGAGTGCGAGTAAGATCCTCCATTCCGACCGTCCAATGGTGCATCTCAGTCGCACTCACATTGACAGCCGCCTCAATACGCTCCTAGCGCTCATTGTTAATAATTAAAAACAGCTTAGTAATACAATAATAACAAATATTTCTTCATTAACTTGTAGGGGGGGTCGTTAAAATTTGATTTGATGACTTTCTGACTTTCATAATAATAATTTTTAACTGAGTTATTAAGCCTTGAAAATGGTCATTGTCGCATTTTTCAAATTTTAAATGGCGTATAACTCGAGAACAATAAATTTTACAGAAAAATCACAAAAGACCTCTTTTGCTCCGAATGACCCAAATTAATGATGTAAAAAAATGTCCAAAGTGAATTTTTTTTGTGAATTTGTTTAAAAAAATTGTTTAAACAATTTTTCGATTACGGTACCACCTGACACCCTGTGGATTCGTCATAAGGACCTCTTTTTGAGTAAGTTTGTGCAAAAAAATCGAACTGGAATAATTTACCTAACGGGGGCGACAATACAGCCGGACTATAAATATCACGATTTGAACATACTATACAGTAACATTTAATTTCTAGAATAGGTTGTTTGTGTGAATCAACTTTTACTAAATGGCATTGGGAAGAGTATACTTTAACTAGTTGGAGTCTACTTTTACTAGTAAATGTTGAATAAAAATCTTCATTTTATATTTATAATCAACTTTTACTAAAACCAGCCGTTTGAGTCGACTCGAACTAGGAAAAGTCAACTCCAACTGGATAATCAACTTGAACTGTAACATATACATAATATACATATACATATAACTAACATCCCTTTTAGTTCGCATGATTCATTGACTTGTATGGGCAATAGAACTACTCGTAGATACGATGTACAAAAAACTCTGAAAATGTTTTCTTATGGCCTGTTTAAGGGACCGTTGTTGAGCTGCCCCCCTTGCAGAAATTAAAAAACAAATATCGCTAAATTACGAGCTGTTTATGAGCTTTCATATCCCGTAAATTAAAAGCTCGTTGCACCGGGCAGGAATTAATTATTTTTGTGGGGGGACTGAGTCAGCCTTAAAAGTAGTGATATTGAATCGATCTTTGCGGCAGAATTATGGGACATCTTGGATATTAGTGCACCCTATGAAACGCATAGCTGAATCTTATGTTTGTGCGTCACAGTGTTGCCATGCCATTTCTTTCATAATTTCAATCAATGTTAAATGTACCTACAAGAATAATAGAATAAGAACGTTTACTTCTCCGTCATCATACTAGGTAGAATGACAAATGAGGTGTCAAATGAAAGCTTATAATCGAAGGATAGTACTAAAGGTGAGAAATTAGACCTAGATTGTCTCTCCCTCAAAAAATAAGCGTTATATTGGGGATTTCGAATGTCGACATTAAAAGTTGCACAATTTTTTTTCTATAAAACATTTTGATCTAAAACTTACCAGAAAACTTTTTGTACTCTCTACTTTCAAATAAACGTGATTAAAAAGCTAAATTTTAAACTTCGTCACACAACTTTTGCGATTAAACTTTGCAATGCACAAATCCGCACCTTTTTCTTTGAAAAATTCATAACCTTTATCATGATAAGAATAAAAACTTGAAGCAGGTACCTTTGTCTTCAGAAATGTTAGAGCTATATACAGTAAAAATTTCAGAAAAAAATATTAAAACGGAACAGAGTTGCAGCGAGGTAAACGCAAAAAACGTGATTTAATTTTTTTTTATTTTTAGGTTAAAATTGCGATTTTGACAATGTTCCCCCACATAAAATTAAAAATAAACCTCATTTTCGTTTTCACCACCCTCGAAAATATAAAGTATGAATAAAATTAGCCATTCACCCCTCCGTGGTCAGTATCTCGAAAACTAAGCGCTTTTTTGAGGGTGTCTCGCTCGTGTATAATATCACAAAAAATTGTAACGTAATAGTATGAAAAAATAGAGGATACGGCAACGGTGTTCCAAGTGATGGTCGGATCCAATGCCAAAATCTACACAGACATATTAGGGTGCACTAATATCCAAGATGTCCGAATTATGAGCTTTCTAAGTGATTTAGTTTTAATTTTTGAGCTCATCCCCTTAACTTCCCAAAACAACCCTTTAATTGTTTCAACTCAAGAGAAAAATGATAACTTTTTTGCAAAAACTTACAATTTTACCCAAGCACATTATAACGAGCATTTTTTCACGAAAAATTAAAATCTTTCATCTTAAATAACTCAAAAAGTGTGATTTTTGTGAAAAAGTGTAACGATTTGTGTGATTATTTTTAATAACATAATTTTCACCTCCGAGAAGGGGTGGCATTCACCCCCCAGGTAAAAGCGCAAGTTGGTACCATGTCACTTTTGTTTCTTGAGGTATCCTCTAAATACTCAACAATTTTCGTGAAAATCGATGCAGTTTAACCGAAATCAAAAGTAGGATAGTTGATTTTTACCTTCAATGACTGCACTATACAAAAGAAATTAAAATTCAATAATCGAAATGCGCGTATTTTGCGAGCTTAAAAATCAGTAAACGATATGTAGTCGCAAAATACTTAATTTTGTTCATTTTAATCACAATTCTCTCTTAAGCCGGGAAGATGGGGAGGTCATCTTGCGAAGGGGTTGTAGCTCAATAATTGAAATGCGCGTATAAGAGTTTATTTTTGTAATTTATAGTTATACGAATTATATCCGCGATACGATATATTATAATTTTTCTTAACATTTTGCATGTGTGGTTGTCCTTTTAAAGACAAACCACATGCTATGATTTTTCTGACGGATATTCTTAAGTTTCATCCGTTTCATTCGATGAAACGGTATATACGTTGCACTATTCAGATGACCAGGTAGTTATTGCCCAAGACAAGGAAGACCTGGAGTATATGGCTAGAAAACTAATGGAAGAGTACAAAAAATGGGGCCTCGAAGTAAATGTACAAAAAACAAAATATCTTTGCATAGGAGAAAGTAAGGTCCGTGAACTTAGCCCGAAAAAGTCGGGAAAAAAAATGCGATTGATGCCATTCGTTTGTCCATTGATTGTCCACGTTTGTCCACCATTTTATTTCGTTAGTCCACCCATCAATTCTTTTTTATAAACAAAAATTTTTTTTCGGGCTAACTTCACAAATCCACAAATTTTAGAAAATTTAAAAAAACTCTTGCTATATTGTTTGTCCATCGTTTGTCCATGTTTGTCCACCACATAATTTTTTTTGTCCACCCTCTGAAACAACCCCCTGTTAATTGTAATTATTTTTTTATTTCTTAATTCGGGCTAACTTAACATTCTCTTATATGGGCATTTAAACGTTAATTCGGGTAAACAATCACAACTAAGCGTTTGTCCACCCCTTTGCAGCATTTGTCCAACCCCTTAAAGTGCGAAACAACCCCCCATTTAATTGTAATTATTTTTTTATTTCTTAATTCGGGCTAACTTCACGTCCGCTTAAACGTGTATTTTAAAGTTAAATCGGGTGAAGAATCACAACTACCCGTTTGTCCACCCCTTCGCAGCGTTTGTCCTGCCCCTTAAAGTGCGAAACAACCCCCTCGTTAATTGTAATTATTTTTTTATTTCTTTATTCGGGCTAACTTCACGTTCTCTTAAATGGGCATTTAAACGTTAATTCGGGTGCAGAATCACAACTACCCGTTTGTCCACCCCTTCGCAGCGTTTGTCCAACCCCTTAAAGTGCGAAACAACCCCCCTGTTAATTGTAATTATTTTTTATTTCTTAATTCGGGCTAACTTCAGGTTCCCTTAAATGGGCATTTAAGCGTTAATTCGGGTGCAGAATCACAACTACTCGTTTGTCAACCCCTTCGCAGCGTTTGTCCACCCCTTCGCAGCGTTTGTCCAACCCCTTAAAGTGCGAAACAACCCCCTCGTTAATTGTAATTATTTTTTTATTTCTTTATTCGGGCTAACTTCACGTTGTCTTAAATGGGCATTTAAACGTTAATTCGGGTGCAGAATCACAACTACCCGTTTGTCCACCCCTTCGCAGCGTTTGTCCAACCCCTTAAAGTGCGAAACAACCCCCATGTTAATTGCAATTATTTTTTTATTTCTTAATTCGGGCTAGCTTCACGTTCCCTTAAATGGGCATTTAAACGTTAATTCGGGTGCAGAATCACAACTACCCGTTTTTCCACCTCTTCGCTGCGTTTGTCCAACCCCTTAAAGTGCGAAACAACCTCCTCGTTAATTGTAATTATTTTTTTATTTCTTTATTCGGGCTAACTTCACGTTCCCTTAAATGGGCATTTGAACGTTAATTCGGGTGCAGAATCACAACTACCCGTTTGTCCACACCTTCGCAGCGTTCGTCAAACCCCTTAAAGTGCGAAACAACCCCCTCGTTAATTGTAATTATTTTTTTATTTCTTTATTCGGGCTAACTTCACGTTCTCTTAAATGGGCATTTAAACGTTAATTCGGGTGCAGAATCACAACTGCCCGTTTGTCTACCCTTTCGCAGCGTCTGTCCAACCCCTTAAACTGCGAAACAACCCCCTCGTTAATTGTAATTATTTTTTTATTTCTTTATTCGGGCTAGCTTCACGTTCCCTTAAATGGGCATTTAAACGTTAATTCGGATGCAGAATCACAACTACCCGTTTGTCCACCCCTTAAATTAAAGTGCGAAACAACCCCCCTGTTAATGGTAATTCTTTTTTTATTTCTTTGGGCTAGCTTCACGTTCTCTTAAATGGGCATTTAAACGTTAATTCGGGTGCAGAATCACAACTACCCGTTTGTCCACCCCTTCGCAGCGTTAGTCCAACCCCTTAAAGTGCGAAACAACCCCCCTGTTAATTGTAATTATTTTTTTATTTCTTAATTCGGGCTAACTTCACGTCCGTTTAAACGTGTATTTTAAAGTTAAATCGGGTGAAGAATCACATCTACCCGTTTGTCCACCCCTTCGCAGCGTTTGTCCTGCCCCTTAAAGTGCGAAACAACCCCCCTGTTAATGCAATTATTTTTTATTTCTTAATTCGGGCTAGCTTCACGTTTCCTTAAATGGGCATTTAAAAGCTAGCACGAATTAAGAAATAAAACAATAATTACAATTAACTAGGGGGTTGTTTCGCACTTTAAGGGGCTGGACAAACGCTGCGAAGGTGTGGACAAACGGGTAGTTGTGATTCTGCACCCGAATTAACGTTTAAATACCCATTTAAGGAAACGTGAAACTAGCCCGAATTAAGAAATAAAAAAATAATTACAATTAACGAGGGGGTTGTTTCGCACTTTAAGTGGTTGGACAAACGCTGCGAAAGGGTGGACAAACGGGCAGTTGTGATTCTGCACCCGAATTAACGTTTAAATGCCCATTTAAGGGAACGTAAAGCTAGCCCGAATTAAGAAATAAAAAAATAATTACAATTAACAGGGGGGTTGTTTCGCATTTTAAGGGGTTGGACAAACGCTGGGAAGGGGTGGACAAACGGGTAGTTGTGATTCTGCACCCGAATTAACGTTTAAATGCCCATTTAAAGGAACGTAAAGCTAGCCCGAATTAAGAAATAAAAAAATAATTACAATTAACAGGGGGTTGTTTCAGAGGGTGGACAAAAAAAATTATGTGGTGGACAAACATGGACAAACGATGGACAAACAATATAGCAACGCTTAGTTGTGATTCTGCACCCGAATTAACGTTTAAATGCCTATTTAAGAGAACGTGAAGTTAGCCCGAATTAAGAAATAAAAAAATAATTACAATTAACGGGGGGTTGTTTCAGAGGGTGGACAAAAAAAATTTATGTGGTGGACAAACATGGACAAACGATGGACACACAATATAGCAAGAGTTCTTTTAAATCTTACAAAATTTGTGAATTTGTGAAGCTAGCCCGAAAAAAAATTTTCGTTAATAAAAAAAATTGATGGGTGGACTAACGAAATAACATGGTGGACAAACATGGACAATCGAATGGCATCGATCTCTTTTTTTTTTGCTGCGAAGGGGTGGACAAACGGGTAGTTGTGATTCTGCACCTGAATTAACGTTTAAATGCCCATTTAAGAGAACGTGAAGTTAGCCCGAATAAAGAAATAAAAAAAAATTACAATTAACGAGGGGGTTGTTTCGCACTTTAAGGGGTTGGACAAACGCTTCGAAGGTGTGGACAAACGGGTAGTTGTGATTCTGCACCCGAATTAACGTTTAAATGCCCATTTAAGAGAACGTGAAGCTAGCCCGAATTAAGAAATAAAAAAATAATTACAATTAACAGGGGGGTTGTTTAGCACTTTAATGGTTTGGACAAACGCTGAGAAGGGGTGGACAAATGGGTAGTTGTGATTCTGCATCGGAATTAACGTTTAAATGCCCATTTAAGGGAACGTGAAGCTAGCCCGAATAAAGAAATAAAAAAATAATTACAATTAACGAGGGGGTTGTTTCGCACTTTAAGTGGTTGGACAAACGCTGCGAAAGGGTGGACAAACGGGCAGTTGTGATTCTTCACCCAAATTAACTTTAAAATACGCGTTTAAACGGACGTGAAGTTAGCCCGAATTAAGAAATAAAAAAATAATTACAATTAACAGGGGGGTTGTTTCGCACTTTAAGTGGTTGGACAAACGCTGCGAAGGGGTGGACAAACGGGTAGTTGTGATTCTGCACCTGAATTAACGTTTAAATGCCCATTTAAGGGAACGTGAAGTTAGCCCGAATAGAGAAATAAAAAAATAATTACAATTAACGAGGGGGTTGTTTCGCACTTTAAGGGGTTGGACAAACGCAGCGAAGGGGTGGAAAAACGGGTAGTTGTGATTCTGCACCCGAATTAACGTTTAAATACCTATATAAGAGAACTTGAAGTTAGCCCGAATTAAGAATTAAAAAAATAATTACAATTAACGAGGGGGTTGTTTCGCACTTTAAGTGGTTGGACAAACGCTGCGAAAGGGTGGACAAACGGGCAGTTGTGATTCTGCACCCGAATTAACGTTTAAATGCCCATTTAAGAGAACGTGAAGTTAGCCCGAATAAAGAAATAAAAAAATAATTACAATTAACTAGGGGGTTGTTTCGCACTTTAAGGGGTTGGACAAACGCTGCGAAGGGGTGGACAAACGGGTAGTTATGATTCTTCACCCAAATTAACTTTAAAATACGCGTTTAAACGGACGTGAAGTTAGCCCGAATTAAGAAATAAAAGAATAATTACAATTAACAGGGGGGTTGTTTCGCACTTTAAGGGGTTGGACAAACGCTGCGAAGGGGTGGACAAACGGGTAGTTGTGATTCTGCACCTGAATTAACGTTTAAATGCCCATTTAGGGGAACGTGAAGTTAGCCCGAATAGAGAAATAAAAAAATAATTACAATTAACGAGGGGGTTGTTTCGCACTTTAAGGGGTTGGACAAACGCAGCGAAGGGGTGGAAAAACGGGTAGTTGTGATTCTGCACCCGAATTAACGTTTAAATACCTATATAAGAGAACTTGAAGTTAGCCCGAATTAAGAATTAAAAAAATAATTACAATTAACGAGGGGGTTGTTTTGCACTTTAAGGGGCTGGACAAACGCTGCGAAGGGGTGGACAAACGGGTAGTTGTGATTCTTCACCCGATTTAACTTTAAAATACACGTTTAAACGGACGTGAAGTTAGCCCGAATTAAGAAATAAAAAAATAATTACAATTAACAGGGGGTTGTTTCAGAGGGTGGACAAAAAAATTATGTGGTGGACAAACATGGACAAACGATGGACAAACAATATAGCAAGAGTTTTTTTAAATTTTCGAAAATTTGTGGATTTGTGAAGTTAGCCCGAAAAAAAATTTTTGTTTATAAAAAAGAATTGATGGGTGGACTAACGAAATAAAATGGTGGACAAACGTGGACAATCAATGGACAAACGAATGGCATCAATCGCATTTTTTTCCCCGACTTTTTCGGGCTAACTTCACGGAGCTGAGAAAGTACTGCAGATGACCTCGACTTAAAAGATATGTTTCCCAATATTTCAGTTATACACGGTGAAACTATAAAATTTTAGGAAGTTAAGAACAATGTGAGATTACAAATTAAGGGATTAATTTGAGATTGAACACCTCATATGTATGAAAAAATCCCCAGAATATTTTTTTGAGTGTCAACTGTGAGTATTGAAAAATGTCAGAATGATTCCATTAATTCGCACTATACTGTATACTAGGGTGGTTCGAAAAAAACTTTTTTTTTTATTTCAGATCGCTATAGTCCGTAAAAGTTGCCATTGGTATAGACTTGAAAAAAACACTAATTATTTTTTTTATTAATTTGTCTTCCGGTCGCGCAATGCCATCGAAGTTAGCAAAAATTGTGAAAAACCTTAATTTTTCATATATTTTTTTAACAGGACAGATGGTTTTAATTGCGTTCCTATACCATGAATTAACTACTAAAAGTATGTAAAATCAATATAAATGCACTTATACATTTGCTTCATATCTTCCGGTCGCGCAACATAATACAAAATTAGTAAAATTAGTAGTTTGACTGTTTGGTACGATTTAATCATACGACTTTTAGAGATGATATAGTTTAATTTAATTACAATAACATATTTAAAATCCAAGCATATAAGATAAATTTTGATATTCAAGTGGAATTCGGTCGCGTAGCTTCGTCAAAAACAGCAGACTACCGAGAGACGAGGCGCAAGTGACGAATGCCAGCGAAGCGCGCGCTGCCACAAATAAAGATGTATGTGGGAATACCTCTACAATTGAGTATTTGTCTTCTCCATTACAACGAACTGCCATTCCACCACCTTTTCCAACACTTAGATGAAAATACAACAGGCCCAATAGGATATTCCGGACCAATTGGAAAAGCCCGAGGTACCTGATTGTGAAATACTACCACTTATTGATTTTAATCTTATTGATTGTGAGATTCCAAAAGTTGACAAGCGTATTCTTAGCAAGCACCAATAATTGTACTTGCTTGAGATATCAGAAGTCATCAAGGCAGGACATTGTTCAGAAGACTCTGTAGTGGGTACGTGATCCTATCCCAACGTCACATTCAAGATGGCTTACTACTGCAAACCGAGTTTTGCGTTTCTACATCAGTGTGTCCAACCCTTCTGAAAATCTGAGAGAGATTGTCAGATTCATTCTCAAATGTTATAATATGCCTATGTGGTTTGCCACAAAAATAAACCACATATTCTCAGATGAGCCTAGACATGATTACAAAATCATTGAATATTCAAGGTACTTACCAGAAGAGCTTCTTCAAGTTGTTGATCCCGTTTTACAACGGAATGCTTACTTTGCCCATCCTGAAAATTTACTTTTGGCTATGATAACTGATGACAGAAACCATATCCGAGAGCTGGGCTTTAGGCTTATCATGAAGGAAAAGCAAGCAATATCTGAAAGTGACTCTATCAGAATCTTTAAACCACCAAACTTAAACTTTGAAGCTATATAGTATTACTAAATTATCAAATGGAACACCAGTACACTGGCTCCCCTCTGCTGCTAAGAAATTCACTAATGAAGAGATAAAATAGTATGTGAGCAATGACTTCAAGCCTGTTATGAGTATAGATACTTTGCCATGCCATACACAGGCAGTTGAAAAATGCGTTAAGCTAGTGACCGTAGCTTCAAGTAAAGTGTGTGGACACAGTTCCAGAGACGGCTGTATTAGAACCACATTATTGCACCGCTCAGCGATGCCAACGATTAAAATCAACAACAAATGGTAGTCTTTCACAATCAGGTAGGGCCTTTCCAATCGGTCCGGATATCCTATAGTGCCTGTTGTATTTCCATCTAAGTGTTGGAAAATGTGGCGGAATGGCAGTTCGTTGTAATGGAGAAAACAAATACTCAATTGTAGAGGTCTTCCCACATGTATCTCTATTTGTGGCTGTGCGAGCTTCGCTGGCATTCGTCACTTTCGCCTAGCCTCTCGGTAGTCTGCTGTTTTTGACGAAGCTGCGCGACTTAATTCCACTTGAATATCAAAATGTATCTTAGATCTTGGATTTTAAATATATTATTGCAATTGAATTAAACTATAGCACCTCTAAAAGTCGTATGATTAAATTTTACTGAACAGTCAAACTTTGAAATTTTGTAAAAACTACTAATTTTACTTATTTTGTATTACGTTGCGCGACCGGAAGATATGAAACAAATGTATAATAAGTGCATTTATATTGATTTTACATACTTTTAGTAGTTAATTCATGGTATAGGAACGCAATTAAAACCATCTGGCCTGTTAAAATTTTTTTTTGAAAAATTAAGGTTTTTCACAATTTTTGCTAACTATGATGGCATTGCGCGACCGGAAGACAAATTAATAAAAAAAATAAAAATTAGTGCTTTTTTCAAGTCTATACCAATGGCAACTTTTGCGCACTATAGCGATCTGAAATAAGAAAAAAAGATTTTTTCGAACCACCCTACTGTATACCTCTTTAGGTAACTTTATCGACTTTTTCGATCCCCTCCACGTTTCTACTTTTTAAGCTACATTGTACTGTTCGCTACTACTACGTTTTATAGTTGTAACGATTTTTACATAAATGTTTGGTAGTAAAACTGTGTCGTTGTTAAACATTAAAGTAATTTTCTTGTATTTCCAATGCTAAAATACTTCTCCATTCTTAGTATGTTTCCAGTAGTGAAGTGTCAGACTGCGTGACTTAGCACCGTTCCAATAAAATGGGAAACGGTACATCGTATCGAACAATTCTCAATAGGGTGTTAAAATTTAATTCATCGCTACAAATCACTTGGTCGATTTTCATTATCATTTATGTGTAAAAAGTAAATGAAATGGAGTTAATGTTCGTTTTTCTACGACCCTTTAATAATATGCTCATTATTCGCTATTTTTGGTAGATAATACCACCCATTACTTTACCAGTGAGTAATAGTTCATTACTCACGGGCTGAAGTTAGATTCAAGTGGCGCATGCCACTTTTAATGTTGTTCTGAAGCTATTTCCTTGTGGCATTTTTATGATTAATGATTTATATGGGAAATAAGCCACAATTAAAATGAAAAAAATAATTTTATTAACGTTTCGACGCCCAAATCGGGTGCCGTTGTCAAAATACAAAATATTACTAAAATAAACTAAAGTGTTGTTGCTAAGCAAAAAAAATTCTTCTAATAATTTATTTAATCTCACTCATTTATATTGGCAATTCAGACATATATTATACATTTTAAAGTAGAAGACTTTAAAATGATATTGCCAATATTTATGAGTTGCGTTCCTGGGACGACTTACTGAAAGATAGTTCATTCGATTACATGAAATTAACCCGAATAAGAATATCCGTCATAAAAAATTATAGCATGTGATATGTCTTTAAAAAGACAACCAAATGCAACGACAGTAAAATTCTCGCGTTAGAGACTTCATAGTAAATCACAAGGGAAAATGTGATAAAAAAAAATAAAAAAAAAAAAAAATCACCAATATAAATGAGTGAGATTAAATAAATTATTAGAAGAATTTTTTTTGCTTAGCAACAACACTTTAGTTTATTTTAGTAATATTTTGTATTTTGACAACGGCACCCGATTTGGGCGTCGAAACGTTAATAAAATTATTTTTTTCATTTTAATTGTGGCTTATTTGCCACTTTTAATGTTTGGCATACCATCAAAATTAATACGACTAGTGCAAATGACAATGACAGAAACAGAAGCACAGGTATGTATTCAAGGACAGATCACTGATGCGTTTACGATAACGCAAGGACTGAAACAAGGCGACGGACTGGCTTTAACACTTTTTAATCTTGTTCTTGAATATGTAATTAGACGGTTGACGGTGAGCGGAAATAACATACTTACAAACAAATCTACCCAATTAGCAGCATACGCAGATGATATAAACATAATGAGCAGAACAATGAATGCAGCGGAAGAAACCTACGTTGAGTTGAAACAGAGTGCAGAAGCAGTAGGGCTAGCAATAAATACAAATAAAACAAAACTACTCATACAAACCAGATCAAATAGACCGGCGCAACAACACTTTATTGACGATATAGAACATGTGAATAGATTCACGTACCTAGGAATGGATCTGGTTGCAAGCAATGAAGAAGAACCGGAAATAAATAGAAGGCTTGTGCTGGCAAATAAAGCCTATTTCGCGATGGGCCACATATTCAAATCGCGAGACGTACACCGCAAAACAAAACTCCGGGTATATAAAACAATAATCAGGCCCATAGTAAGTTATGGCTGCGAAACATGGGTGGTGACACAGAAATCTGCCAATGCATTAGATGTGTTTGAAAAAAAAGTTTTACGTAGGATACTGGGCCCAATAAGTGAAAATAACAACTGGCTAATTAGGTATAATAGAGAAATATACGAGCAATATAGCGAACCAACTCTAGCACAATATACTAAACTGCAGAGATTACGGTGGGCAGGGCACGTGGTCCGCATGCATGAGAATAGAATCCCCAGAAAATTGCTGAATGCAAGAATGCAGGGAAGAAGACCTGTTGGAAGACCTAAAAAGAGATGGGAAGACGAAGTCGATGAGGATGCCAGGAACTTCCTGGGGACGCGTTCATGGAAAAGAACAGCGGTAAATCGAAATGATTGGAGAAGCTTGTTAAAGGAGGCCAAGGCTCGATTTAGGCTGTAGTGCCATTAGATGGATGGATGCCACTTTTAATATTAACCCTTAAACGCCCAAGGGTGGGTAAAAAATGTCCACCTAATGCGTATTCCCTTGTAACATATTTATTACGTGTTTAATTTTTTTAAAAATTATTTATTGTTAAAAAGACAGCCCATTATCGAATGTTAATTTGGTTCTACCAATATTTTTGAAAATAAAAGCAGCATCTTCAGTTAAATATGGATGGGCGTAAAAAGTACACCCTTGGCAAAACTTGTTACTAAAGGTTTCTATATGATTTCTCGTTGGTAGGAAGATAATCCATATAATTATCGATGTATAATTACATAATCTACATAATTATCCGCCAATGAGGAGGCTGAAAGAAAGAATATGGAGAAAATCGACAAATCTGAATTACTGGTATGTTAATTTTGATGTACATTGTAATTTTGTTGTAAGGTTTGTAAATTGTTTATATTAATATTTTAGAAGATGCTGTGTTTATTAAGCATAAGATTCTTAAGTTTAACCCATTTACAACAACTCTCAATAAATATATTAGCTATTTTCGAGGTGGACATTTTTTACCCACCCTTGGGCGTACATGGAACCTAAAAAAGGTTGGGCGTTTAAGGGTTAATGGTATATAAACTGCAAATAAAATTGCTTAAACTTGTTTATTTAATACAATAATGAATTATTGTAATTTATGTCAATAATTAACTTCGAAAATTTTTTAAAGCAATTTTAACTATAACAATGTCAGTACATATATCTTTACGTTTATATCTTGTTTACTAAAAATTTTGACGTTTATCAATCATTTATGTTAGTGACAGTGACATTAGCGCATTTTGTTTGTGTTAATTGGAATTAACTAATATTGTGTTTATTTTTTAAATCATATTGTGTTACATATGTTATAACTTTATATATAGTTATATTAGTATTACAATTACAATTATTATATTAAATATAGATAAATGTAATTATACATTGTAACTTTAATGAAATACGTCCACCGATAATAGCCATTTCCTATTCATTAGATTCATTGACAGTAGGTACATGCTTATAATTTTTAGGAAACGAATAGAATTTGGTAATAGTAGGCAACCAATTATTCAGCCACGTACTTATTAGGGGTAAACAGCATTTAGGAATTTTTGTAAATTATTATATTTTAAATCTCGAGTAGTTGATAAGTAATTATAATTTTTACTAGGTCGTAGAAAAACTATAGTATTCTACTCACATGTAATGGCTAGTACTCGCGATGATAAGTTTGCGACACGAGCCGTAGGCGAGTGTCGTATTTCATCAGAGATCATTACATGCTCGTTGAATAATATACAATTAACATTAAACATTCGTCATCGCGATTGATATTAAAAGTTGATCTTATTCTTCTTCATGTACCATTTCCTTTCAGAACGTTGGTTAGCATCACAGCTATCTCAATTTCGAAGTGAATACTTCTTATCGTTCGATATGGAATTTTGGCGGGTGTAAAAGTCGTATTGGGCCGATTGGGCGTAGTGATGGGTAAATACCCGGTAAATATATTTTGGGTAAATACCCAGGGTTTTTAACCGATTTGGGTATTTATATGGGTTTTTTTATTAAAAAATTAGTTGTTAATAGAAAAAAAAATTTTTCAAGAAATTGAAACATTAACACATATTACATACTAAAATCTAAATCACTGAGATTCTCATTCTAACTAGCTGTTGAGCTATCATCTCTATACGGGATATCCATCTCACTGATCTCACTCTCATTTTCACCCTCATCATCGCTAGTATCATCGCTGAGGTCAATATAGTCATTATTTGGATTTGGTGTCTCTTCAGGTTGGCCTGTTGTCAATTCATCAATTCCATGTTTCCCTTTTTCGTTTTCGTGTAGTAATTTAAAGTTGTGAGTCAAATATGTAATTTTCCCAGCCCTAGTGCTTGTCAAAATATTACGTTTTTTATTGTGGATCCAAGTGAACGTACTGAACGATCTTTCAGTTGCTGCAGAGCTAACTGGAGCTGATAATATGCGAACAGCAACTTCCGAAAGACGACTACCTTTGCAGATCCCTTTCCACCATACCAATGGCGATACCGATGCTGCAGAAATCCACACAAATTCTTTTCCCCATAGCCCATCCTTTGCAATATAATTGGCCAAGTCACTGGAAGCCGAAGTGGCAATATTCATTTTGTCAGCAACTTTGTGAATTAATTCCATTGCGTCCACATGCTCGACTGGTGTTAAATGGCAACCCTGACTCGAGGGATCTAATAGTGCTGCAGCCAAATGAATTGGCCCTATGATAGAGCCATATGCTTCCTCTCTTCAATTTTTTGTAAAATAATATTCTCCTCGGCTTTTGTAAGTGGGGATTGTGGTAATAAAAGGACAAGATTTTTCTGCAAATCATTAAAAGCGTAATGCACTTTATGGATTAAACATGCATTTGATTCAAATTGTTTTGTTAAAATTAAAATTGGTTGTAAAATTAATATTAATTTCTCAACTCGAATCCAAAAAACATTGTCTACATTGTCCAAAACCTAAATACGTATCGTTTTCATAGACATAATAAGTCATTAACACCTAAAAACAATGTTTTAAAATGAAAAAAGCCTAAATTATTTATCGGGAACTGATAAAATAAGGTTTGAACTTGAATTTAGATACTTCGTAATTTCAAAAGTAATATTTTTTACTTGTGTTTTTGACTCTTGAAAATCGTCGTTTTTCGATTTTTTCAGTTTTAAATTATTTATAACTCGAACACGATCAACTTTAGAAAAAAATTACCACAGACCTTTTTTGTTTCCAATGATCCAAAGAACCTAAAACAGTATCTGCCGGGGCCGAAAAAATTTATTTTTATAATTTGTTTTATTTTTTTTATTAAATGTAGTAATAACTCCTAAATTACGGCATTTAGGTATAGGGAATATTAAATGAAAAATATCAGTAGTTCTTATGGACTTCAAAACGCAAAAAATATACAGGATGTTCCATTTGAAATAAGAAAGTTCATTCGATTTCAAGAAAAACGGAAGATCTGACAACAATGTAAATACTACTCTAATATCGGTCGAATTAGAAGACTCTTACCCACCACAATCTAAAAAAATCGTAACGTACTCTCGTTAAAAAAGGAAAGAGAAGTACTTCTAACAATTATTAAGAGAAGAAAACTGAGATATATGTGATGAGAGGAGATAAATACCTAATACTCCAGGTCATTATGCAAGGAAAAATCCAGGGAAAAAGATCCATAGGAAGAAGACTACGTAACTCATGGCTGAAGAACCTTAGGGAACCTGGTTTGGATGTAGTAACAACGAATTATTTAGAGCCGCGGTCTCTTCTTCTTCTTCTTCTTGTCTTTTTACTTATGCCTATTACGGCGTCGGATTATGGTCGGTTGTTTCTTTCACCCATTTTCCACTCTATTCCCTTTTTCGCTAGGCGCTTCATTTCTTCTTTCGTTTTCCCTCGTGCATTTCCTATGTCCTCTATTTGATCCCTCCATTTCTTTCGGGGACGCCCTCTTCGCCTTTTTGTCGTGTTTCCCATTTCCAGAATTTTCCTGGGCATCCTTTCTGGTTTCATTCTTATCACATGTCCATGCCATTCTAGTTGTTTATTTTGGATGTGATATAATATTGGCTCTATTTCCGTTCTTCTTATTTCTTCATTTCTTATTCTGTCCCATTTTGATTTTCCTGCGGTCTTTCTTAAATGTTTCATTTCCATGGCTTCTATTTTTGACTCATGTTTCTTCTGTATTGTCCAATTTTCACTTGCATAGGTTATTACTGGTCTTGTTATTGTATTATGAATCTTCCTTTTCACTTCCATTTGTAAGTCTTTAAGCCATAGTATGGGTTTATTTAAGGCGTAAAATATTCGTGTCGATTTGTTTCCTCTATTTTCTATTTCAGCGTCTATTCTCCCGTCGTCAGTTATTATACTCCCTAGGTATTCATAGGTTGATACTTTTTCTAGTGTTATCTAATTGCACTTTGTGTCCTCCTTGTTATTTATTATCATTACTTTGGTTTTGTCTATGTTTATTTTCATTCCCATCATTTCAATTTCTTCAGTCCATATATTAAGGTTTTTCTGAATTTTATTTTTATTATTGCCTATAAGCACTATAAGTATCATCTGCTTATAGTAGACTATTTATTTTTACTGGTTCCAAATTTTTGTAGCCGATTTTGGTGTTAACTTCGTGTCCCCTTGCTCTGATATTTTTTATTATTCGGTTCATTATTATTCCAAAGAGTAAGGGGCTGAGACTGTCGCCTTGTTTTAGCACTTTGTCCATTAGAAACTCTGACCGCTGACCTCCAATTTGTACTTTAGCTTTCACTACGTCGTATGTACCTACTTTTGATAATCTTGATTAATTCTGTGGGTACTTCCAAGTCCTTTAAGTATTTCCAGATTTTCTCTCTATCTATTGAATAGAAGAGCCGTGGTCTCAGAAGTAAAAATCGCTCTGATGATTGCCAACCTTAGAAGCGGAGACGGCAACTAGAGAAGAAGAAGAAGAAATAAAAACAATTATTTGAACTTGCAAAAAACTTTAATCAAGAAACAAAACAAAGAAAGGAAATTATCCGAGTAGGTATAAAAAGATCTAATTAAAAATAACATTCCAAATAGAGCAAAAAAAAAGTAAAAAAAAACTAAAGGCCGAAAATATCGGTCAAAGTTTGTTTAGCAGTAAATGGTTGACTTCAATTAGTGCGGTCGTAAATATTATTAAATTTATCTGGCTTGGCCCATTGTTAAAACCTGTCCGGAGCGATAAGCAAACGAGGTAGACAAAATTAGTCTTTTGACAATTAACACTGACTAGACAGTACTCCTATAATAAAGCAAAGGATCCACAAAATTTACAATAATTACGACGACAAAAACAAAAAAACGGATGTAAAGTATATTGCTTTACCTTATATACCCGAAATTAATGTTTTCAAATGAGTTTTAAAATAAATTAAATCTATTTTAATTGCTAAGATTATAGAAAAACAAAAATTCAAACATATTTAAAAAAAAATAATTAATAATTTAAAATAATTAATCTTTACCTGAAACCGGGCCTTTTATACTATTCTTGGTAACCCAGGCTGTTTATAATTGATACTATTTGAAGTCAACCATTTACTGCTAAACAAACTTTACCTAAAATATTTCTAGCACAAATCTATGCCAGAAGCTGTTTCAAAATCTGTAATATAGCGCTAGATCTCACCGTTTAATGGAACACGTATATTTAACATTAAACGAGCGTCCAGTTAACTGGATGTGCGTTCTCATTGGAAACCCTGTTAAATGTATTATTTAACGGATTTAGCTTTACCATTCTTATCTAACAATAAAACACTGAAAACGTTTGTTTTCTATACTTCCACAACATTTATTACAACTAAGTGACTACAGCTGTTTCGGCAGAGTGCCTTTCTCAAGCGATATAATTTACAATGTGTTTGCCTTTTTAAGTCTTTAACTGAAGAGGTTGAGGAGTGGGGAGCTGTTTGTCTCGAGTTGGTCATTCAGAATTATATCTATATTTTTCAATTTATTAATTTCCATAGATTCTAAAAAAGATAGCTTAAGGCCTTTATTTTGAATATGCAGAATTTGAAACTCTTCATTGAAAGAATGATTATGACCTAGAAGGTGAAGTGCGTATGTAGAAGTGTCTGTTTTTCTATTGTTGAAAGCCTTTTTGTGTTCTGCTATCCGTTTGTCAAAGGTTCTGCCAGTTTGACCGATGTAAGTTTTCGGACAGTCACCACAAGTTAGTTTGTACACACCACTCTGTAGTTGCTTTCTCTTTCGACTTTTATTGTTAGTGTTTCAGTTAGTGTTTTTAGTTTCAGTGTTTTATTGTTAGATAAAATGAACTTCCACCAAGTAACGGTCGAATCCATCAATTATTTACCATTCTTGTTGTAAATAAAGCATTAAAGGCAAGAATAAACCCATCCCAAATATCTCCAAAAACTTTGTCAACTGTAGTGTAATTGCTTATTATTTCTTTTCCTAACAAGCGCTTTAACTCTGCGATATAGCGCTGTTTCACATTATAAGAATTTTGCCAGTACGCTGGTTGAAATTTACATAGTGGCTCCAGCAATCATATGGAATCTTTCTCCTTTCGCCAAACGATTCAAGCTGTGAAGGGATAAAGATTCCATATGATTGCTCGAGCCACTATGTAGATTTTAACAATCGCACGGTCAAAATTCTTATAATGTGAAACAGTGCATACAGCTGCAGGGCCCCCGTAACCGGGCGTGCAACGCGTGCGACGCACGCGGGCGCAGCCGCAAAAGGGCGCCAAACCGAAGGTTTGGCAAATAAGAAATATTTATTTTAACGAGATATTCATTTTTTATACAATTTTAACATTACATTTTTAACGAACATCTGGAGAAATTTCAAAAATAAAAAAAATATTGTGTTATAGTGAAAAAATAATTAAAATCTTATTTTATATTTGGTGTTAATAATTTACTATTTTTTAAAACAGTATAATATCGGAATACCTATTTTGCAGTACTTATTCGTAAATAGGAAAAATTTGTTTACAGGTCAAAACTTGTTGGGTTGTAATATTCTGTCCAGATTTGAAACTTGCGTAGATTTTTGATTTTAAAATAATTTCATAAAAATTTGGCATTGAGGTTTTTTGAGACGAGGAATTCAAATTTTGAAAAATAAATTTTTGGCGGTGAATAGGTTGGATTTTGGGTTAAATAGATTTTTTAATAATTTAATAAAAACACCCAATTTAATAAATAAACCTTGTTATAAAAATGCAAAGATTGTAATATAAAAATAATATGTACCTTTATATTTATTTCCAAACTACCGTTTTGAAGTAGGTACCTATGTATTTTGTATAACACCAGCAGCAAAAAGCTCATTTTGGCGCCCACCAAATAGGAGCGTCCGCCTGCAGTGCATCACTTTCAGGCCCGTTATCGCCGGCCCTGTGTGGCTCAATGGTAAGAGAGCCGACCTTTGGATCCAAGGGTTCTGAGTTGTGAATCCCAGCTGAGTATAAAAAAATGTTTCTTTATTAAAAATCAGTTAATAGAAATAATTTCTATCCTTATGGGATAGGCGAAGGGAGTGCAGACGTTCGGATACAATTAGCGTCTCTTTGTAAAGACAATGAAGTCGACTTTACTCAAGTACCAAGACATTTACTTAATACACACACTACACATTACACTATAATCTGAATGTGAAATCAACTGTACCATCCCAATGGCCAAAAAAATTACGGAGATGAAAATGTTGTTGAAGGAATAATTACCCAAGCGGGAAAACTGGCAGCTGATGAACAAGGTTTTCCTTCGTTAAATATCGTGAGATAAAAATATAAACCAAAATTTTTCGATTATCAACATAGAAAAGAAACATTTCATGATCCAAAAACCGCGTTTATATTATATTTTTTTTAGAATAATTGGTCAAATTCGTTAAATAGTAGATTTGATGCAATGCTTTATTATGATAATGTTTTTGGTTTTTTCAGTGATATTTTTAAATTAAGTACCATGATATTTTAAAACATTGTCTTGCTCTTCAACAAAAGATTGATCAATTAATGATTGATGCGACTGATTTATTTAGCGAGATAAAAGCTTTATAATTAGGTTCTTTAATTGCCTAACTCATCAGATCCACTTGATATTCTTCAATATATATTTGAAAATAATATAACTTCATCTTTAGCAAATATCACGGTTTCATGAAGAATCATCCCTCATTTTACCGGTGTCTGTTGCTTCTGGTGAGAGATCGTTTTCAAAATTCAAGTTAATTAAAAATTGTTTGAGCTGTACTATGGTACAGGAAAGATTATCCGGTTTGGTAATATTAACAATCGAGCAAGAGCTCGTCAATAAAATTGACTTAAACACCCATTTAATTCAAGTTAGATTTAAGGGCGTTGGCGCAAAATTTCGCGCCAATGTGTTTTAATAAATGCATTAATTTTTTCGAATCCTGAGATAACTAAATATGTAAGAAATTTTTGAAAAATCTAAACGCAGAATGAAAGAGGGCCGAAAGTCCTTGAAAACTTCTATATTGTTTATTTTAATAAATTACAGGAGTGAAGAAAAAGAGAAAATTTAGTGTAATTTTTAATTTCAAATATCTCATTCAAAAGTACTTTTTGGTCATTCTTAGGGACTTACAGCCCTCGGTAATAATGTAATCTTTCATTCTGCGTTTAAATTTTTCACAAATACCTATTAGTTTTTTTAGGATTCGAGAAAAATTACATTGGCCCGAAATTTTACGCCTAAATCCTTCACTAATATACATAATATTAACGTTTTATTTGTTTTTTGCCATTATCAGTAAATTAGTTACAAGAAAAATAAAATTTGAGTTCTTGCAATTTCTGTTGTTTTATTACGAGTAAAAAATAAAAAATTATAGATTTATTTCATAATTGGATAAAGGTAGATTTAAAGGGCGGCAAAATATATCCAGCACGCGGGCGCCGCTCAACCTTGCGGGGGCCCTGTACAGTTGGCATTTTGATCGCCTCGGTATTAGCTCATCCCGCATCAATGGTGGCTCCGGCAACTGATCCCATTTTAGCAACTGTGCAGAGCAGAATAATCAGAAATAGGTAGGTCGAACACTGTGATATTAAGTGACCTAAAATTCATGTTTGTAATTACATAGCCAACTGATGACTTAGTTCAAGTATTACCGTAGTTGGCGGCTAGCTACGGATATGTGAAATTTAAGTTGAAAATATTCCAGCAATAGTCCAGTCGCACAGTAGTCCCAAATGCTGAAAACATGGTCATGAGGTAAACTAAAAAGACCCTATTTAAGGATTTTCATGTTTACAGTTGTTTTCTCCTACTATCGTAGAGTCGTACGCAGGTATAAGGCTCAGATCCGATGTATTCTTATTCATAACACAGATCACCTACCTCCTCTAGATGTTCCACGATAACGCTTTGGTTAAATATGAAAAACAGCGCTCCAAGCCGCCTGTATCGGAACTAATCCAAGCAGGCATTTCAAAATGTAATTTTGGTAGGAAGAAAATGTTAGGTTAAAATATTTTTGTATAGGTGTACAAAAAATAATTTGCTTTTGAAATATGCAAATTATTTTTAATTTCAAATATACAAAATACCATTCGGAAAAAATAAGACGTGACAACGTATTTTTATTTATTTATTTAATACCAGCAAAACCACTTTGTATATATTTTTTTACATTTCGTATCTTTACAAATGAAATGATTAATAGTTATCTTCCAAATACTTCTACAAAAGGGTATCTCAAATGATTGAAACATGTGTGCATCTCTACCAGTGATGTCCTCCCATATCACTGATCTCTACTTGTTGAAGGACTTTCAACTAAAACAAAAAATTAATATAATACACTGGGGTGCAAAATTAACCGGACACCTTAAAAATGGGTCATTTTTGATGTCTCAAATTTCCTGAACCTGCTGTCCGATTTAAGTGATTTTTTAAATATATTGTAGCCTTATTCTTTAACAATATCGCTGTAATAGTATTGTTGCTAAAGAGTTAAATTTTCATTGTATACCGGGTGTGCAAATCCAACTGTGTTTTTTTCTCAAAGTTCGCATCACCCTGTGCAATATTCTAGCATTTATAAAATACTGAAATTCAAATCAAACTATAGCCTCCTGTTTTCTCAACATTTTGTTTTTTGAATCATTCGCTTATGTTGAATAATAAAAAAGTTAACAACTAGCCATGTTTTTCATCAATACAGGGTGTTTTTAAATAAGTATGGCAAACTTTAAGGGGTAATTCTGCATAAAAAATAATGACAGATTACTTTATAAACGGTATGTCTGCAAATGCTTCGTTTCCGAGATAGGGGTTGTTGAAAGTTTTCTTACAAACTGACGATTTATTTATTGCTTTAAAACCGGTTGAGGTATGCTAATGAAATTTGCTGGGTCTTAAGACGTAGTTACTGTACATTTTTTCACGTACAAGTAAGAATTTAATATTCACCATTGGCGCCCATACGGGTAATATGACGGCTCATATTACCCGTATGAGCGCCAATGATGAATATTAAATTTTTAATTGTATGTGAAAAAATGTACAATAACTACGTCTTAAAACCCACCAAATTTCATTAGCATACCTCAACCGGTTTTAAAGCAAAAAATCAATCGTCAGTTTGTAAGAAAAATTTTAACACTCTCTATCTCAGAAACGAAGCATTTGCGGACATAGGTTTATAAAACAAACTGTCATTATTTTTCATGTAGAATTACCGCTTGAAGTTTGCCATACTTATTAAAAACATCTTGTATTGATGAAAAACATGGCTAGTTGTTAAAGTACCTAACTTTTTTATGGGGGGTTTTGCCTAAGTAATATGTTCTAAATGTTGTCCTTCAAAAGAAAATGTATTGGTGATCAGCAAGTCCCTTATAATATAAAATTTCAAAAAAATATGCGTTTAAAATAAAATTTTCCAATTTCTTTCGGCCATATTGGATCCGCCTTTTTTGTTTTTCAAAAAAATAATGTTAAGTTTGTAATCAGCGACCTTGAACTACCAAAATTTGGCAAAACACTTTGCGTTTTGATTGATATTTTCAATTTCTTTCCGCCACGTTGGATCCGGATCCCCCATTATGTTTAAGGAAAAATAATATCAGATTCG